>NW_015161404.1:518266-546932 GCF_001447785.1 Gekko japonicus
GCATTCCTGCAAAGCCCCTCCTCTGATCTCGTGCTGCTGGATAAGATGAGAAGTCTTCCATTCCCTCAGTCCCGAGGAACATAGGGGAACTGCTTGCCCTCCTCCTTTGCTTAAGCAGTGAGAAACTGCAAAATGGAGGTTGCCACATGCCCAGCAGCAGCAAGGGGACTCAGTCCAGTTTGGAGCTAGTTTCATGCAGGCCAGATTCCGTGAGGATGGCAACTTTAACTTGCTATGCACATTAAGCTATTTGCATTCAGTGGCACACTCTATGGGTGTGGCAACTACCTCACTGTGAATGCTCTGTCTTAGCCATCTTGGGAAGTTCTGTCCAGTTCATGATTGGCACAGTAAGAATGTTGGAGTGAGCCAAACTGGGCTGAGTTTTTCTCATGGCAAAGTGGTTGAAGTATGTTATTGGCCCCAAGGATGGAGTCAGAGTTTATGTGGCATGAGTGTTTTCCATGTGTGTACATTGATTTTAGTAACACAGCGCAAAGTGAGGCAGACACCTGCGTCCGTAGATGTTCAGTGAAGCTGCAAGTCTAGTTCAGTGCAATTTATTTTTGGTTTAAATTCATAAACCATCACAAATCAATGTTTTTTACATGTTCCCTCTAAGCTTTGGAGTCTTGTGAGCAAAAATTCTACTTTGTGAGCTACTAGCATTAAAGTGGTGAGCCATCCTTCCTGAGCTCAGACAAGAATGTGTGAGCTGGAGGATAAAAAACTGTGAGCTAGCTCACTCTAACTCAGCTTAGAGGGAACACTGTTTACAACTATGTACAGATGGTTCTGCAAGACCGATATTACTTTCATGATTTTTAATTCCTTTATTTTAATTTATCATTGGTGCTAATCAGGGATCTATTGCAAATGTGTGTTTGTATAAATGAATGAACACATACAAAGATACAATGGCTAGGAAAGGTGGCAATTCCATTTTCAAAAGATGGCCATTTTAAAAGTAATTTTAAAACCCCCCAGTAAACCTTAATTGAAACCTGAAAAGCTTCCATTGACTTTGTAATTTCTGTGCTACACAAGCCCTTTTTATGGGAACAGGGACCATTTACAGAACCAGATTGTCTGCCCTTATCAGGAGTTTCGCTGCTACACACCCTGCTACATAGATCTGACATTTTAATCAGTGTGGGTTGTGTGAAAAATGGAAGGAAAACCCCTTCAGTCTTATGAGCAAGTGCAGATTTTTAAAATATTGTTGTGAGATCTGAACAAGTCTCAAAAGAGTGAGTTTGTTAGTGAAGTTGTTTTGTTTGTTTGTTTTGCTGTGAGCTGTATACATGCTTGCTAAGATGTGAACAATTGCCTACCTAGCAGAGGTCATTTCGGGGGGGAACGCAGGGGATCGCAGTTCCCCCGGGTGAGGTGCAGGGGGCGGGGCACACGATGAAGCCCCGCCCCCTGCTTCCGGCCGCCCCGCTTCCAGCCCTCATTCAGCCCTCATTCAGCCAGGAGGAGGCAGGAGAAGAAGGAGGGTAAATTGTTTCCTCCCCGCCTCTCCCCACCCCTGCCTGCCTGGGGCCAGGGAGGGCCTTGGCGGGGCTTCCTCGCACTCCCGCCAGCCTTGCAGGTCCACCGCCGGGCCCCTGATGTCAGGGGGTGTGGCATATGCTAATGAGTTATGCTAATGAGTTCCCCTAGCTCTTTTTCTACGAAATGACCCCTGCTACCTAGTAATACTCCAGCTCCATTCAGGCCTTGCACTAAACCAGGATTTGTGTTAATCATAATTTAGAACCCAAACAAGGGTTAGAAGTTCCAAACACACAGATCATATGGCTGCTGGTATGCTTCAGTGTTCCATCTGTTCAGCATTTCTATTTCTATTATTCAGGGGCCTCCAGAAGTGGAGACCTGGCACTTACTGCACCAAACCAAACCATACTTCACAAATTCACTCCATGCCATTTTTTTTATTCACAAATCAAGGCTTCTCAAGTCAGATGTCATATCAAACTATAGTGAAGCTTCTTTAACATGGTTCAGGGTAGATCTGAACTGAGCCAAAGAGAGGAGGAGAAAGATGGATATTTATGAAAGGAAATTAAAATTGGTTCCCACGTTGCAGTTTGAGCCTAAACGTGTGTTCCAGTTCTCAAGGTGGCTACTTGGCTCTGTAAGCAAAAGGAGCTTGATTAACTCATATATGGGTGCTTGGTTATTTCCTAGGACAAAAGCTGAGATTGATCAAGAAACACTACTTAGTGGGAACCTGGCCACAGAAGCTAATTTGATCATCCTGGATATGCAAGAGAACATCATCCAGGTTAGAAATTGCTACATGCTAGTTGCTATGGAAATGAAGAAAAGTTGGATTTGTCTCTGTCTTTTGATTGCATTGCAAAAATGTTTACATTGTGACAGATTTATATTTTTGGAAAGAAAAATGTTCAGCTTTCCCCAAAATGTGTGTTTCTTACATCTATATCCTAGAGTTCCTCCAGCGAACTCAGGCCTTGGGACATGGTGCTTATCTCATTTTATCCTCACAACAACTGGCTGAAACTATGATAATATGATTGGCTAAAAGTCATTTATTTATTTTAATTTTTCATTTAATTCATCTATAACCCACTTTTCTCCCCAAAGCTGTTTAAAACCACCATTCCCCTTGCTCTCATTTTATCCTCACAGCAACCCTGTGAAGGAGGTTAGGCTGAGAGTATGTGACTGGCCCAAGGTCACCCAACCAGCTTCCATGGGAGAGTGGGGATTCAGACCTGGATCTCCCAGATCCTGGTCTGACACTCTAACCACTGCACCATACTGTCTGTCATACAGTGAGATTCATTTGGAACTGCTGAGCGACCCAGCACATCATCCTCCATCAGTCATCCAGTGAGCTTCATGATGCGTAGTGATTTGAATCTTGCTGGCCCTAGCTACTGGCTCGCAACTTAAATGTTCACATGTTCAGAGAACAATGGTAAATTGTTCCCTTGTTATATACTTACTGCTATCCTTTTATTGGTGATAGAAGTAAATAAGAGCCCTAGCCTTTCAGTTTGCTGTTTAGGGTAATTAATCCCAAACAATTATATTAGTACAAATCTTATTTAGTGCTTAAGAATCAGGCTGTGCCTCGGTTCTCATCCTTCAAAGCCATTGTTGTTATTTTCAGTGTAGCTCTGTGATGTGGCAGAGAACAGCACCACACAAATAAGTTGAAATGGCCTTCTGATTAATGGTTTTCGTGTACAGGTGGTGTTCCATATTTTGCTTTCAGCAGCCACATTAACACCAAATAGAGATGAAAGTATTTCCAGTAGTGAACTATTAAGTAGTGTGGAAACTTTGAACAGCCAACATGCTTTGAGAAAGAAAGTTGCTGTGCCACCTGTTGACCCTGCTTGGACATCAGAAATGGCAGAAATCAGCATGGAGATTGTAGACATTTGGCATTCTGAGAGAGAGCACATTGATCACCTGCAAAACTGTTCATCTGGGAGCAGTGCCTTAAGACTATACCAAGTTGTATCAGGTTTGTTTGGCAGACAGTAGCCTGCTAGATTAGAAGGCTTGGTTCTATCAGTTGGCCTAATTCTCACTGAGATGTTATCTAGACATACCAGCTCTGACCCCAGGTGTGGGCTTGCATAAGTAAATCATCTCCACTTAGGTTTTCCTAGGCAGAGTTCAGATACAGGTTGACCTCTCTCAGTGGGATTTCAACATTTGGTCATCCTTTTCTGCACTCTAATTTAAAGTTTGGATTGTCTAGTGAGGGTCTTCACAGGTGAACAGTTTTAAGTGTAATAAATGCACAGTTGTTACTTATTGTGCAAAGTCCAAATATTTTCCCAATATTTTTCACTGGTGGTGTAGGAGTAGCACATTTTCCAAGCACAATGTTCTGTAGGTCTGTTTTGTTTTACTAGCAAAGGTGTATTTCTTCTTCACAATTAGTGTACCTATTGTTTGTGATTGCAGCATGGAATATGGATGCAATCATGTCACAGGCACACTAAGTATTGTGGGTAGTGTCATTTGCGATTTTAACACATTCTATGCCTCCATGTCTGGATCAATTTATACATTTTTTGGTTTTCTGTCTATAAATGTTTGCGTCTTTGGTGCCTTGTGTGCTGTTGCAGTGCCAAGCATTCAATCAGTGCTAGGCTATTCCTTAGTCAACTTTTTAAATTTCAATTGAAGAACTCAGTTCTGTCTGCCATTCACAACTTCTCACCATTACCTGAATACTCACTTGATTTTTTACAAACTTCTCCTTCTGGCTGTATGCCCTTCCTCCTGTTTCCACTTTCTATTATGTGAAGCCCTGACCTGGATGTCGCAGGCTAGCCTTATCTTGTCAGATCTTGGAAGTTAAGCGGGGGGGTGACCCTAGTTCGTACAACAAAGTCCAGAGTCGCTAGAAAGAGGCAGGCAATAGCATACCACCTCTGAATGTCTCTTGGCTTGAAATCCCTATGTGGTCGGCTGCAACTTGATGGCACTTTTCGCCACCACCATTATATGAAGCTGTGACATTGCATCAAGGCTAGTGATGGCATGACATTTATGGATAAAATCTGGTTTTTGGGGTTGTCTTCAAAGTCCTTAACAATGTCGCTATTATCTGATGCAGGCAAGTTCAGCTGTGGACTGCAGAGATAACCTCTTGGGAGGCTTGTTGAAGGTCCTAGTAAATTCTCTGAGCTGTGATCAGAGTACAACATTCTTGACTCACTGTTTTGCTTTTCTCCGAACATTAATTGTCAAGGTAAACTACTTCTTTAGTTATGAATTATTCGTTCTATGCTACTGTTCCCTTTTGAAAGTCATGATGCTATACTTGTGGATCCTGGATGGTCTCTCAGAACTGCTTTTGGGTTTTGCAAGATTGCTGTTATCATATGCTTTCGGACCATGTTGTGTTCCTCATTTTATCATACATTCTTACCTTGCTTTATTTTTATTAGGTTTGTTTCTTAAGGGCATATTACTAGAACTCAGACCTGCTCCCGTTCCCAGGATGCTGTGTTGTCATCCATGGGCTGTAGCCATCGAAATGACCATTTGCATAGAATTGTTCAGGCACAGATGATAATTAATTGAGTGGAGAGTTTAGTTTCAAAAAATTGAAAATGTTGCTGACAGTGAATACAAGAAGAGATAAGACTTATGGATTATTTCTTAGATTTCTTTAACATTCAAAATAAAACAAACTAGAAAGATCTGTCAACTTGCAACAGAATCTGAACTCTTCTTAAGGGCCAACCAGGCAAGATCCTGGGAGTTCCATGTATGGAGCATTTAAAAAAAAATAATAGCAGGCATATGAACCCTTGATTCACATCAGGACCACGATGGAGGGGGAGGGAGGATTTTAAGTATTTTCTCCCATACCCTGTTCCATACCTGAATGGGCACCATGGAGCTGCTGTTTCCAGTGTTGGGTCAAACAGAGAGGTCACAACATAGATCATGAAGCAGATCCTTGTTAGAACCTATATTTTGTCCCAATAGACAACTAGCGACACAGAGCATTTCAGACCAGGAAAATGGCACAGAGAAAAAGGCTTACACCCCATCCCCCTGTTACTCCAAGCTGTACCAGTGCCCTTTATACTTGCTGTTAACACACACAAACACTTGGCAGTTTCTATACACAGAATCCCTAGCATTTTGCCTGATTTGGCCGAATGCTAATGAAGCAACAAACCAGATTAGAAACCAGGAGACATTTTATATAATAGCTTCTTTACATAAGCGCCAAACAGACTGTTGTTTGTCATCTAATACAGGTGTTGGAGAGGGACCCGATTAAAAAAAGTTACTGTCCCAAAAAGCAATGTTGTTTCACTATTAAAAAGTTCTAATTGTCAAGAAGAAATCAGCCACTGAAGGAGCCATAAATATTCTGTGCATATTGTGTGTATATGGAGATGATGTGGATGCCCTTTCCAAGTGAATTCCTACATTGCATGAAATGTAGCTTTACTGGGAAGTGTAATTATACAGCAGTACCAGGAGAAGTTGTGAAATTCATAATTAAGGTCTTGTTTTGTGTTGTGTGTATAGTCTGTTTTCCAATTCAAGCAATTTACTTTTTGAAACAATCAGCTGCAGTTAAAATGTGTCTGCTGGATCAAATGTCTTACCATTGCCCTTTATGATGCTGTCATTCAACACACACCATAGGTATGTGCAAGGCGTTTCGCAGATGAACTCCAAAAAGAGCTGGCAAAAATATAACAAGAGAAGATGCAATCAAAGGGCAGAATGGGTGCACAGGTTCATAGAAATGAAGTATGATGAGTAGTGGGAGAAGCATTTTTTATCCATATTGGGAGCTGTGTTGTTGCTTTTTAGAGCTAAATAACATATCTGGAGTTCTAAATCTTGGAACTTAAGCATCACGTGTTGTTTGACCCTTTAGAGCCCATGTTACAATATTTTTTCCCTGTTCTCTTTTAGTTTGGAGACTTGCTGTTTGAAGAGGAAGTGGAGCAGTGTTCTGATATCTGCCAGAGAGTCCTGCAGCACTGCAGTAGTAGCATAGACACCACTCGGATTCAAGCTTGTGCCACCCTTTATCTCCTCATGAGATACAGTTTCAGCTCCACCAGTGTAAGATATCCCCATTTGTACCAGTTTCAAACTTTGGCTGCACAGCCCGTGTTTCTGTTTTCTTTGTTTTCCTGTCAAACTAGAAGTTGTCTTTCTAGTACTGCAATTCGTCAAGGCCTTTCAGCCTGATGTAATTGCTCCACCCTTGTAGCAATTCTTTCTCTCCATCTGGAAGTTGTCTTGCTATACTCTCTTACATTGTTTAAAAGAATCTGAGGAGCTCCAGATCAGGTATACTAAAAGATATGACTGGTCAGTTATTTTTGCCCTAGATGTATAGAATTTGTAATTCTCAGTCTCAGATTACACAGCCATAACATTAATTTAAACCACTTTGTGTGCAAAACATCAAGGGTTTATTTAATTTGAAATTAATAATTAGAATAAAATGGGAAGTGGAAAGTAACTGCACTTCTAACTGGATTTGTTTGATTGATTGATTATTTGAGAGGATGTCACACTGAGTAGTATAATTTCATTTTAAAATTATTATTATGTATAAGTTTATGCATTGTTCATACTGCTGTTTCTTTGGAAAACTTAGACTGGCTTACTTGGGATTTCAAGGATTTTTAATGCTGAACAAGCTATTTTATAGTGCAAAAGGGAAGTAACTGTTGTACAGCCCAATTCTATCTATGCTTATTTCAATGAGATTGACTCTCAAGTAAGTATGTATGGGATTTCAGACTGTGGACTCCATGGGTGGTTATAACAAACTCTCCTTCAGAAGGTTGGAAAAGACTGGGGGTTTAAATCCCATAAATGCAGAAGCCTCTGCTAATGGAAAATGCATTTGACTTGTATCATCTGAGGATCACCTTCTCTGTTTTATCAAAGAATTTTGCAAGAGTGAAAATGCAAGTGACAATGTCACTGGCTTCCCTGGTTGGTAAAGCATCAGATTTCAATGAGGAATATCTCAGAAAATCTTTGCGAACCATTTTGGCATATGCAGAGGAAGATACAGACATGCAGCAGACTCTGTTCCCTGTACAGGTAAGACCTGTTGTTACTGGTGCTTTAGAGTCTGTTCACAAATTATATATTGAAGAAGATAAGAAATTATCAGACAAAACCTAAAGATTGTACATTCACAAAAAAAGTCTGCAGGATGACCTGATAAGATCCTAAAGGTTAGCAAGCCTCATTTAGGTGTTGGTCAAGTCCCCTGGAAATAATAGGGGGAAATATTTATTTTTAAACAACTGCAGACCAAATGCTTATTCCACTCTGTCCCTCGGTAAAGGCCTGTTGCCAAGATGAGGCTTCCTTTTAAAGTAAAACAACCACATTTCCCCTACTTCTCTACCTGAGCCAGCTTGCTGATGGAGAATGTCCTCATTGACCTGGCAGCTTCCTGTTGGTCCTGGTGGAGGACTGCCGCAGACCGTTTGCAGTCTTCCCTCTGGTCCTGCTAAGGCACTCTCCCCATCTTGTCAGGCAGACTCAGCCACAGATCTTCTAGCTTCCTATTTTTATTTTATTTTATTTGTCGGATTTATATCCAGCCCTCCCCGCATGCGGGCTCAGGGCGGGTGACAACAAGAGAACTTACAGAACCATTAAAACAAATTATCACAGTAAATTGCTTAAAACCATTTAAAAGATGGCAAAACTGTACACTAATTTATATGCTTCTAGCAATGCTAAATAAATGACAGAACAAAGAGTCACAACAGAAGCGATAGTAACAGCTCTTTACATGGGCACTGTTCAGCCAGGGAGGCCATATAGTTGGGTGTCCGCCACCTCCACTTTACAGGCCCTGTGAAACTGTAATAAGTCTCACAGGGCCCTGATCCCAAGTGGGAGCAAGCTCCACCAGGCAGGGGCCAGGGTGGAAAAGGGGACAACCAACAGATGTTGATCAGCAGAGTACAAGGCTCTCTGAGGGATATATGGGGAGAGGCAGTCTCTTAGATATGTAGGTCCCTGGCTGCATAGGGCTTTAAAGGTCAATGCCATCACTTTGAAATGGATCCAGTACTAAATTGGTAGCCAGTGCTATTTGCATAGCACTGGTTGAATCTGCACACGCATAGACGTCGTGATCAGCAGGCGCACCACATCATTTTGCACTAGTTCAAGTTTCTGAATCAAATTCAAGAGTTAGCCTACATAAAGCAAGTTACAGTAATTAACCTGGAAGTGCCCATTGCATGGGTCACTGTAGCCAAGTCCCAGGAGGAGAGATAAGAAACCAGTTGCCTGGTTTGCCAAAGATTATAAAAGGCAGACCTGGCAACAGTGGTGACCCGGGCCTCCATAGAAAGCGAGGTGTCCAAGGTCACCCCTAGGCTCTTCACCCTTGGCACGAGCCCCAGTGGTGCCCTGTCCAGGGCCAGGAGCCTGATTCTCGAACCTACCCCACCGACTCAGGCACAGGACCTCCATCTTTGTTGGATTAAGTTTCAGCTGGCTCTGCTGTAACCACCCAGCCACGGCCTCCAAAGCCGTGTCCAAATTATCTGGGGCTCCATCAACAGATAGAGCTGGGTGTCATCAGCATACTGATGACAACTTAGCCTATACCTCCATACCAACTGGGCAAGGGGGTGCTTGTAGATATTGAACAACATTGGCAAGAGGATTGCCCCCTGCAACACTCCACATTCCAGTGGGTATCGCAGGGAGACCATCTCACTGAGCACCACTTTCTGTCCTTGAACATGGAGAAAGGAGGAAAACCATTGTAAGGCAGTCCCCCTTATTCCTACGTTGGCGAGGTGGTGGGTCATCAGATCATAATCGACCAGGTTGAATGCTGCTGTTAGGTCAAGAAGCAACAGCAGCGCTGACCTGCCCTGATCCATGGTCTCTGGAGGTCATCTATGAGGGCAACCAGCACTGTTTCTGTCCCGTGGGCAGAAACTGGGCTGGAATGGATCCAGGATGAATGTGTCATCCAGGAAAGTCTGAAGCTGCTCAGCCACTGCTCTCTGAACTACCTTGCCTAGGAATGGCAAGTTCAAAACTGGGCAGTAGTTGGATAGGACCACAGGGACCAGTGATGGTTTTTTAAAGAGTGGGTGTACCACAGCTTCGTTCAGTCTCTCTGGGAAAGTCCCAGACAAAAGGGACAAGTTGATAATCTCTTCCAGTGGGGCCCGGACACCATCCCCACAGGCCTTGACCAGCCAGGATGGGCACAGGTCAAGGTGGCAAGTGGTAGGTGTCACAGCTGCCAGGATCCTGTCAACATCCTCCTGGGAGAGTCAGCTGAAATGGTCCAAAAGTGGACCTGAAGACGGGCAAGGTCTTCCAGTTCCTTTACTGTATCAATTGTGGTTGGGAGGTCCTGGCAGAGTGACATGACTTTGTCTGCAAAATAGCTCGCAAATTCCTCACATCCAATAGCCAATTCCCTACTGTTTTCAGGTGGGTAGCCGTGTTGGTCTGAAGTAGCAGAATAAAGTTTGTTTCCAATGGCACCTTTAAGACCAACAATGTTTTATTCAAGGTATAGGCTTTTGTGTGCAAGCACACTTCCTCAGGCAAATGTTTTGTTTGCCTTGTGGCCATGTAGTCACTGACCCAATAGTCCTAAACAGTTGGATCAGGCAAGAGCTCGCAGACACAATGGAGACTGCATAGAATTTTTTCTTTGTGGCCTTCACTGTCATCTCATAGGCTTTCATAAATCTCCTGTAGAATTTTCTTGCTGCTTCATCACCAGTACACCACCACCCTCACTCTGGCTGTCTCAGCTCTCATTTCATCCTCTGTAGCTTCGGGGTATACCACAGAGCTAGTTTGACCCAAGGGTAGAGAGGGTGTTGGGGGGTGATCTTGTTGATGTCCTCCACCAGCACATCTAACAAACTGCCAGGGGCATCGGATCCCGCAGAACGTCCTGAAGCTGATTAGGGTCCATTAGGCTCTGCGGGTGAGCATAAATGCGCTTGCCACCTAAACAGAAGGGGTTCAGCATGCTCAGCCGGACCTTCAGGGTAAAGTGATCTGACCATGGCATTGCCTCTGCAGTTTCCAGATCCACATTTATCCCCATCCCAAAAATCAAGTCCAGCATGTGGCCTGCTTGATGCGTGGGAGTAGATACACATTTGGAGAGTCCCAGTGCCTCCATGGACAACACTAGGTTCCTGGCCTGAGAGGACATCGTATCATCACCAGGGATGTTGAAATCTCCCAGGACCAACAGCCTGGGGTACTCCAACGCCCAGCCTGATACAGCTTCCAACAGGCCAAGTAGGGTATCTGCTGGTGCGTTAGATGGTTGGCACACCAGCCAGATAGCCAAACTGTGCTAGGCTCTCTGTGCTCTTTCTCCTGCCTTCTCCTTAATGGCAAATCGTTCTTGCCTTCGGCCTCTGTCTCACCCAGCTCTTGGAAGGCTTCAGCGGGTATCTTTCATCACTACTTCTTGCTGAAGATCTTCTGCCTTCCAACCACTCTCCTGTCCCTTCTCTGCTACCTGGTCCCTGTCTCACTCAACTGCCCCTTATATACTCTTTCAGGAAGGTTCTGCCCAGTTAACTTCCGACACTTGGTCAAGCCTGTTTGGTTCTGGAATTCCAGACTTTAGTGGACCCATCAAAGCATCTCTGCTAAGTGAACATCTATTTTGAGCTTGAAAGGTCTTCTTTAGTGATCTTTTAACCTTCCCTTAACAACAGTCACTTGTTTCACCAGTTGAAAATATGTTGTAACATTTATAAACATTCCTGCTATCCCCTTAGGGAACTTCTATGTATAAACAAAACAAAGATAACAATAACGTATACCCTGAAAGTTTTACAAACAGCATTTGTTCTTCTTGTTAGATAACTTGTTTCTCCACAAGCTACATTTGAGGACATTCATAGAAGAAATCGGGGCTTTCCCCTTTTTCTTGTGACATTAGCTCTTCTATTAGGGAGGAAAAAAACGGAGAAAAAGAAAATCACACTCAACTGCAGGATGATCTGGGGGGGAAAGTGTATCGTCCCCCAGCTTACTGCAAAATAATACTGTGCTGTATTATTTGCCAACATGACTATGTTTGAGGAATGGCTGGCACTGAAGCTCTGCCAGAAAGTGACACTAAAGCCCAGCTTTGCTCCATAGCAACTTTGTTTGTAATGAGCTTGGAACCTCAAGGGTAATAATTCTGTCCATTTTACTTGCAGCATCTCAGCCAGTAGTACATTACATAATCACCCCTCCAAAATATTCCTAATTATGACAAACTGTCCAGAAGCCATATTGCCGTACATCCACATCTGTAAATTGAGAAACATGTTAATCAAGCAACTGCATGCACAGTTCCCCAACAGACATGATGTATAAACATAATTGTTAACTACTTAGATCAGTTTTTGTTGTCCTTCAGGAGTTTTCTGTTCATTTTAATGGATGGAAGAGCAGTACACATGACAAATTTGGAATTTTTTGGTTTATTTTTATTAGGTGGAAGAACAACTGAGTAATTTGAACAGCATATTGTCTGACACAGTGAAAATGCGAGAGTTCCAGGAAGATCCAGAGATGCTCATGGATCTTATGTACAGGTGGGAGTCTCTAGTATTCTCTTTGCAACTTAGCCAGAAAGTGCTGGGGTGCTGAGGTTTAAATCTGTTTTAAACAAAATGTTTTCTGTGTGATTAGTTTCCTATGGCAGATGCTATAAAACTCAAATTTAGATCAATTTAAAAATTATAGTTTATATATTATGATTTCCCACAATGAATCCTAGAATTTGTAATTTGAGCATGCTGTTGTTCCCAGGGAACCCTAAGATTTAACGTTTATTTAACTAGTTTACGTCTGTGGTATAGCTAGTATGAAGGTTTGAATGCTAACAATGGGAGTGAATCTCAAGGTTTTAAGTGCATACATCTTTACCGCATCTATATCCAGAGATCTCTTTGACTTAATGAGCTCTCCTCCTCCCCTGTCTCACTTTCAGTCTGGATACAGAATCATAGAGTCAGAAACATCCTGCATATAGATACAGTACAGTGTGGCTGTGATATTATATGATCCCTTTTGTAAAGGAGACAGATGGTAGACCTGAGACTTGCTCTCTCATTATTTAATTGATTTTCTCACTAGCAGACAGGCCTTCAGTTGCCAAACAAACCTTCTAATATGTGAATGGGGTAGGAGTCAGTGGTGATCTGTCCTGATAATGAGTTGCAAAGAATAATGTGAATTAGTGCTGTTGCTTTGAATTAATTATTTTCTCTAATCAATCCTGTAGTTTCTGTAGGAGCACTGTTCAAACTTTAAGAATTTAACCATGGTACTTAGCAGGGAGACAAAAATTTTAACTGCTTTGAAAAGATTTTCAGAATACGTTTTAAAATCCAGTGTTGGGCAGAAGGGGCTAAAAGGCAAATAAATACCTGTTTTGGTAGTTACATTTGAATGCAGTTAAACAATTTGATGCACCAAGAGTCTTACACTTGTTTTAAGAATATTTGTTTTGTCAGACATCTGCCATGTCCAAATTCACAATTTCTCCTGTAAGAATTCAATGGCAAATTTTAGTGGCAAACCTATAGAAGAGGAGCTTTCTATTTAGTCTAAAGCAAATTTAATATACATTTTATCATGCTCCATTGTTAGAATTGCCAAAGGATATCAAACATCACCAGACTTAAGGCTGACCTGGCTCCAGAATATGGCAGAAAAGCATGCCAAGAAAAAGTGTTATACAGAGGCTGCTATGTGTCTAGTTCATGCTGCCGCACTAGTTGCAGAATATCTCAGCATGCTAGAGGATCACAGCTACCTTCCAGTGGGCAGTGTCAACTTTCAGGTAAGAGTGGATTCTGCGCTTCATGTAGAGTCCTTATGGTTAAAGTCATGTTTGATAATGTCATGTTTGGACCATTTTGGTCCCACAGGTACTGGGCAAAGACACTGAAGATTGTCTAAGCTGATGAAATTTAACACTCAATAACAGGAGCAGAAAAAGGGGATAGTAAGGGAAAAGAGACAGAGGCCTTATTCTATCAAAGGTGATAAACCTGTACCTGGCATGCAGTACTTAGGACAGCAGGTGGAGACTCAATGATTGTTCCTTCATACAAAACATGCACTGCACATGATACTGAAAAAACTAAGATGTCAGGGAGAAGACTAGACCAGAACCTATGTGCAAGGTTTTTGTGTGTGTGGAGGAGTATCCAGCCATGTAAGTTCCCACCAGCTGGTTTGACATGGTCATGGGCAATTTACCATCTCAGTGAGAACGTGGCCAGAATCTCTGATCAGATACAGGTGTCCAGCAGAGGTTGGCCAGCTCGAAGGGACAGCACCCAGCTTGTTCCAACTGCAGAGCAAAGACAAAGTAATATCTGAGAGCTGGCCCTGATATCCAGCTCCTCAGCAGAAAGTGGACAGAGTTTAAAGGTACCATGATCTGGCTTGGAGCCTTGTGTTGCTCTCAAACTCTAGAGTCTCAAAGCTTATATCATGATATCTCAGGCAAGGAGTTACAGGAAGGTGCGGAGTTCTTGGCAGTTATAGCCACACTTCAAGTGACAGAAGGCACAGATCCATCCTGTGAACGCCAACACCATTTTAAAAGAATTTGCAGTTCTGTAAAAATTGCCCTGAGGCCCTGATCCCCCCATGGCTGTTGCAGCACTTGAAAAAGCATGGGGGGGGGTGTTGTAGGACAAGAGCTTCTAGAGCCACCACACTGTGCTCCTGATCTGGAATTACAAATGCTTTTAAAATGACATTGTCAGCCATGGGATGGATCCCTGCCCTCCATTACTTGTAGTTTGACCCTGACACTCCTCGTTTTACTGTGCCAAACTGCAACAAAGCTGTCTCAGTTGCATTGTGAATTCCCTCCCTCTCACCAGATCACAGTAATGAAGTTTTATTTATCTTTGACATTTATTTATCTGAGAACAGGGCTGGCTCGCCCGCTAGGTGAACTAGGCGCTTGCCGGCCCTCAGGGGCGCCAAACTGCGCCCCCCCAAAAGCCCCGCCACCGCCGCCCTAACTGGGCGATCGCTACCTCTCTCCTCCTGCTACCGCCTCCTCCTCCTCCACGGCCCGCCAGCCGTCGGGTGCTTCTCCGCCTCTTCAGGCTGCTGGGCGGGAGGGAGTAGGGAGCACGCACGGAGGTGACCAGCTAGGTTGGGGGGGCGGTGCACTCCTGCCTGCCTGCCTCTTCTCCCTCCTCCTGCTGCGGGCTCTCCTCCTGCTACCGCCTCCTCCTCCGCTGCCGCGGCCCGCCAGCTAGCCGGGCGCTTCTCCGCCTCTTCAGGCTGCCGGGCAGGGCGGGGAGGAGTACGGAGTGCACGCGGAGGCGACCGGCCGGGCTGGGGGGGCAGCGCACGCCTGCCTGCCTCTCCTCCCTCCTCCTGCTGTGGGTTCTACTCCTGCTACCGCCGCTGCCTCCGCTGTCGCGGCCCGCCGGCCAGGCGCTTCTCTGCCTCTTCAGGCTGCTGGGCGGGGTGGGGCGGGGCGGAGTATGGAGTGCGCGCGGAGGCGACCGGCCAGGCTGGGGGGGGCAGCGCACGCCTGCCGGCCTACCTGCCGGCCCCTCCTCCCTCCTCCTCCTGCGGGCTCTCTCCGGAGAGCTCTCTGAGCCCCACCTACCTCACAGGCGCTCTCTCACCCCCCAGGCGGCCAGCTGGGAGGTTTCCAGGCCCCACCGGGAGGTTGGCATCCAAGGGGGCTCCACGAGGCAGCCTTGCCTAGGGCGCACAAACCCCTTGGGCCGGCCCTGTTTGAGAACATTGCCATGTAACCACACACCTGACTCACTACATTTCACTGTGATATAAACACATCCATTACAAGATCCCTGGTTGTCTGGGATCACTTGAGGCAGGGAAAATGCAAGAAAAATTGTATTGAAACAGTAGTGAAGAGTGGTTGCAAACAGTTCCGAACATCCATAAGAAAAGGTAAAATGAAGTCCTTGGAGAACCCTCCTTCAGAAGACTCCATGAAAACATTTAAGCACAGTACTTTAGAACAGTCCTAGATAAAGAGTTGTGTTCTAGGTGCTGGGGGAATGGCGGGTAGTTAGAGTGGAGTGCTTGGACTGCACCACCAAAGCAAAACCACCTTGGGGATCTCTCTGTGGAGGGACTTCACACACTAACTGAGCTACAGTAAAAGAAACAAAGGGATAGAACTGGATCTTCCTAGCACATACATTTATCTCAAACAGCTTATCTTCCCTATCTCTCTCCTGGAATTATATTTAATCTCCAGGCCACAGAGACCGTTTCCCATGGAGGAAATGGGAGCTTCAGAGGGTGGACAGTATGGCATTATACCCTACTGAGGCACCCCCCCCAAAACCCTGCCCTCCCCAGGCTCCACCCCCAAAATCTCCAGGAATTTCCCAACCCGGAGCTGGCAACCCTTGGTCTAACGTGCCTGAATGTCTCCTCCCATCAGCTCCTTCCTCAACTCATTATTATGTATCTACATATGTAGCACTTTATCTTACAATTTGTTCTATACTTTACTTTTCAGTTAATTGTGTAACAGCATTACATGGCACTTTACAGAGTGACACAGCAAAATAGAAGATGCAGGTTTCTGTCACAAAGAGCGAATAATCTGCATTTTAAAACTCTTATTTTTAAAAACTCTTTATATTATTTAAAACCTTTAAAACTCTTATATTATGTAGGGTTACCAGGTATCGGGCTTTGGCCTTGAGACGTTTTAGGACACATTCTCAGGATGGCATGTTGAAATCTCAGGGCGGTCAGCTGGCCTGCACACCTGGTGACTTTTGTGTATGTCTGCTTGTCACAACTGCTCCACATGTAACTTGGAGCTACAAGGCAAGCTTGGCACTAGATAGAGCACTGGTCTGATTCAGCAAGACTCTTCTTCTTACTGATAACGACATTTTACTTTTAGCACACGGAATTTATCTCCATGTTTGTCTGTGTATGTTTGTGTGTGTGGTAAATACCCGTTTTTCTTCAAAACCATGTAACTAATCACATTCACAGAGATAATAAATTACATTTCTTAGTGGGGTTTGGAAGCACTACCATTAGTACTGCTGTTCACTATGATATCAAGAGATCACTCCCCATGAGGCTTAGGGTTGTGGAAGCTCCTCGGGGCCTGGCAATCCTAGGAGAGACAAGGAAGATCAGAAGGGATGAAAAAGAGAGGCAAGTTAAAACAAGGGGAGCCTAGGACAAGTGCAGAGGTGAGGACAGGGGCTAGGAGTTATGCTAAAAGCTTCAAAATGGCAGGTTTAGAGGAGGGACATGAAGGAAGAGAGAGAGGTAGCACCATGTAGCAGTTCTGGAAATGATGCTGTTATGCTTTCCTTCACAAGAACCCCGTAATACATTATTGTTTCCAGTTTACAAATGAGACCTGAGGCTGTGAAATAGCAGCTTCGTCAAGCCTTCAGCTGTGGTGGTATTTGAATGCAGATCTTCCAGGCCAAAATATGACAAATTAATCCCCACTCCTACAACTGAGCTTACCTAACTCAGCCCTGTGTGGGTTGCTTCCTATCATAATTTGAGGTGCTTCAGGCTATGGGAAGAGTACTGTATTTCTTACTAGTTGTGTAAAAAGCATAGCAAATGTCTAAAGCTGTTTTGAAATATTTCAGATTTTGCACTGGCTTGTTGCATCAAAACACTGTTGCCTGTACATGTTTTCAAATCAGACTCTTAAGCAATAACAGGTTTTATAGAAGATGAGTAATGCACAAATATTCGTGTTTACATTCCTGAAAATTTTTTTAGCTTTACTAATGAAAGCACTTTTAAAACAGAATTTAGGCCTCATGTTTGCTCAGGAATAATTATGATAGTCTCCCCCCTCCCCCCTGAGGACATTAGAGTTATTTACAAACATGTCTTTAGAGGTTACTGTCTTAGATCAGCTACTATTTTGCTGTGTTTATAGGGACTGGATATTTTTGCCAGAGTTGATCCCTGAATACTTAAAAAAATCAGTAAAATCTGGTCCAGGATTAGTGGTTGATTTGACAAACAAGAATTGGTGAACCACAGGCTAAAGACCAAAGCTGAAGAATAGGGTAAACATAAATGTTTCAAATAAAGCAAGTCACCAAGATATAATCATAACTTGAATTAGATGAGGAGGATGGAAGTTTTTGTGTAGATTTTATTCATCTGCTTTGGATGGAAGGAATGTGTAGTAGCCGTTAAGTGTCACTGTACACACGTCCGCACTGCCATTTTTGTCACTCATTTGTTGCTATTGCTTCAGGTCCCCCCCCCTTTCCACATGTGCTTTGTTTCCTTTGGGAACTCTCACAGCCATACATGACTACTGGGAATACCATTGCTTTGACCATGCGGACTTTTGTTGGCAGGGTGATGTCTCTACTTTTTATCATGCTGTTGAGGTTCACCATCGCTTTCCTCCCAAGGAGCAGGCGTCTTTTAATTTCATGGCTGCTGTCACAGTCTGAGGTGATCTGGGATCCCAGGAACGTGAAGTCTGTCATCACTACTTCCACGACTTCCCCTTCTATTTGCCAAGGAGTGATGGGGCCAGATGCCATGATCTTAGTTTTTTTGATGTTGAGCTTCAAGCCCACTTTTGCGCTCTTCTCTTTTACCCTGAGGCTCTTTAGGTCCTCTTCACTTTCTGCCATTAGAGTGGTATCGTCTGCATATCTGAGGTTGTTGATCTTTTCCCCAGCAATCTTCATTCCCGCTTGTGATTCATCCAGGCCAGCATTTCGCATGATGTACTCTGCATATATATTAAATAAGCAAGGTGACAATATACATCCTTGTCGTACTCCTTTTCCTATGCTGAACCAATCAGTTGTTCCATATCCGGTTCGAATTGTCGCTTCTTGGCCCTTATACAGGTTTCTCAAGAGACATGTGAGGTGGTCTGGTACTCCCATCTCTTTAAGGACCTGCCATAGTTTGTTGTGATCCACACAGTCAAAAGCTTTAGCATAGTCAATGAAGCAGAAGTAGATATTTTTCTGGTACTCTCTTGCTTTCTCCATAATCCAGCGAATGTTGGCAATTTGATCTCTAGTTCCTCTACCTCTTCGAAACCCAGCTTGTACTTCTGGTAGTTCTCTATCCACGTACTGTTGAAGCCTAGCTTGTAGGATCTTGAGCATGACCTTGCTAGCGTGTGATATGAGTGCAATTGTGCGATAGTTTGAACATTCCTTGGCATTGCCCTTCTTTGGGATTGGAATGTATACTGACCTTTTCCAATCCTGTGGCCACTGTTGCGTTTTCCAAATTTGCTGGCAAATGGAGTGCAGAACTTTAACAGCATCATCTTCTAAGACTTTGAATAGCTCAGCTGGAATACCATCACCTCCACTAGCTTTGTTGTTAGCAATGCTTTCTAAGGCCCATTTAACTTCACATTCCAGGATGTCTGGCTCGAGGTCAGTGATTATACCGTCGTGGTTGTCAAGGACATCGAGGTCTTTCTTGTATAGTTCTTCTGTGTATTCTTGCCATCTTTTCCTAATCTCTTCTGCTTCTGTTAGGTCCCTACCGTTTTTGTCCTTTATCATGGCCAGCTTTGCATGGAACGCTCCCTTGATTTCTCCAATTTTCTTGAAGAGATCTCTAGTCCTTCCCATTCTATTGTTTTCTTCTATTACTTTGCACTGTTCATTCAGGAAGGCCTCCTTATCTCTCCTTGCTGTTCTCTGGAAATCTGCATTCAGCTGGGTAAATCTTTCCTTTTCGCCTTTGCCTTTCGCTTTCCTTCTTTCCTCTGCTATTTGTAAAGCCTCATCAGAAAGCCACTTTGCTTTCTTGCATTTCTTTTTCTTTGGGATGGTGGTGATTGCTGCCTCCTGTACAATGTCACGAACCTCCGTCCATAGTTCTTCAGGCACAAGATTGGTGTGCCATATCGTTAATCCTCCCTACAAGCAACAAAGTTTAATTCTGGGTATAAACCTTCGTGTGCATGCACACTTCTTCAAATAAATGTGGATGCACACGATGGCTTAATAATAATGTTTCAGCTTAGCCATTGTTTTCTTTCAGAATATTTCTTCCAATGTGTTGGAGGAGTCTGCTGTTTCTGATGATGTTCTGTCTCCAGATGAAGATGGAATATGCTCCGGAAGGTATTTCTCCGAGAATGGTTTGGTAGGACTGCTAGAACAAGCTGCAGAGCTTTTCAGCACAGTGAGTAAAATTGGAGGGCCAATTTATGCTTGTATATTTTTTTGTATTTTTTAATGCATTTTAATTCTGCCTCTCCACATTGTTTGAAGTGACTTACAAGACCATAACAGTTGCTCCCTGAGTCACTTTGTGCCCTTTCTCACCTTACTACAACAGAGTGCAGTTTGTATAATTGTGAAAGGTGATGGGGAGAATTAATTAGGAACAGCAAATGTAGAGCCAAATTATACATTCCATCCAATTGTGTACATAATCCACACACACACACCCCATAGCCTGCTTCTTTCTTGGCAACAGTAAGAACCATTGAGGTGTAAACAGTGGGGGAGGGGGAGAACTGTAGCAGAAAAAAATCAGGAGGTGGGGTAAATGTTAGACATTCCTACCTTGCCACTTGTGAGCTGAAACTTGCCCTCTCTCAGTGCTCTTTTCAGCACAGATATAAACCATCTGAGTTTTCTTACACTTAATTTACTTGTAATGTGTAGTTTCAACCTAATCTAAGTACAGTTAAATAGGAATAGAAAACGTCTCTTGTCTAGGCCTTCTCTAGTCAACACCATGCCATTGGTAAAGCAGATTTTTTGCAACGTGCAGATCTGCTTCGTTATGTACAATAAGCAATGAGCTCGTCCTAAGATGCCAAAGTGCTGCAAACACTGAAACACATGTGGTCTGCTTGCAGGGCCGTAGCCAGCGGTGGGGATTTAGGGGCTGAGACCCCTATCATATTTTCAACACCCCCACCCCAGTCTCCCCCAAACTTTCCTACTTGTATCACCAGCGATGTCAGATGCCAGATCAGGGACAGCATGGCATGGCCATGCCATGTGAGCGGCCTAGGGGCAGGCAGCTCTGCACCCTCGGGTTTAGGCCAGCTGCGCCAGGCTCAAGGGCAGTGGCAGCGAGGACTCAATGATCCCTGGGAGTTGTAGTCTGTGCTGCCACCACTCCGGCTGATCTGGTGGTGGGAGCAGCAAAGGGTGGCTGCTCACTGGCTGGCTGGCATGTCACCTGCCTGTGCCTGCCAGAGAAGATTTGCTGGCCCGGGCAGAGCCAGAGACACCTGCTCGGCTTGGAGAGACAGCCACTCGGCTTGGAAAACTAAAGAGTGGATCGTAAATTCTCCCAGGCTGGTTTGAAGTGGCTCATGAGTGGCTGGCTCTGAATGGGCACTGAAGGGTTTGGTCTTCCCGCCCCTTCCCAGAGCCCATCACTCTCATGCAGGAAAGCAGCAGGGCAGGGGGAAAGCCACCAGTGGCTTTTTATTTATTCAAATAAATACATTTATTTATTTATTTATTTATTTATTTATTACTTCAATTTATACCCCGCCCTTCCCGCGAGCAAGCTCAGGTAAAGGTAAGGCATTTTTTCAATTTTTAAAAAAATTAGTTAGAAGCTCCCAGTGGGGGGGGCTTTTTAATATCTTTCTTCTTTTTTCCAAGGGAGGGCTGTGGGAAACTGTAAATGAAGTCTACAAGATTGTCCTTCCCATCTTAGAAGCACATCGAGATTTCAGGAAGCTTTCTTCCACTCACAGTAAACTTCAGAAGTCCTTTGAGAGCATCATAAATAAGGTACCATTCAGTAGCTTCTGTTACAGGGCTATAGCAGTTGTTTATGGATCATGACTAGGGGCGTGTTCCCTTTAAATGGCTTTTGCAAAAAAACCCACAACCCATCATGGACCTCACGAACCATGACTAGGTTTGTAAAATAGAAAAGTCTGTGAAAGTTCGTGGTCTGTGGAAACCATGAACCTCCACAAACCTCCATTTTTTTGGTCTTTCCATCCCTAATCATGACTGTTTACAGATAAGCTCTTCTGCAAATGTACAGAATTTCTTACTTCTGTTTTCTATTTTGCATTCCCATTCAGAATCTATGGTGCAACTTAGAAACTCTCTGTAATATGGAGTCCTGCAAAAGAATGGAGCTTCCTTTTGCTTGCTATACTAGATGGAAGGGCAGTCTTCCTTACTGATAATGAGAACTGTATTTGCCCACACAGGGTGTGGTTCTCATTGATCACTAAAGTCCAGTGTCTGTGTGCTGCTGCATGCACAAGCAGGTTTACCTGTTCTCAGCTACAAGAAGGCGAATGCTCCACAGCACACTAAGGAATACTATCCATGCTTCAAAGCACTTCCCCTTATTAAAAAGAACTGGAACATTTGTATGCATGAGGCTTTGGGGCTTGCTTGTTGAATATGTATGGTAAAGCAGATGACTAAAAAACATCCCATGGAGAAGCCTCTAACCCCATGGACAGCTACTGGATATTTATTCATAGCAGCCACACAGCTGAGTGTTAATCTATCACTTCTCTACATTTCAAATTGTTACAGGAGGGTGGTGACACTTGGCTCACTATATTGCTTGGGTATACAGATAAATTACAATGCAGTCCTAGGCAGAGTTACATTGTTCTAAATTGTGTTTAGGATTGCACTGTAACTGTTTAAAATTCATAGCACAGATCTTGGACATAAAAATGTGCTAAGTGCTATATATGTTTGCAAATGTTGTTTCAAAGTTTTCAAAAAACAAATGTTTTGTCATCGCTAATACCATTTTTTGCTTCATTGCCACAGGCAGCGAAACCAGAGTTTTCCATTTTACATTGATTTCAGTAGGTTTTACTGCCAGGATTATATGCAGTTACCTGTGCAAAATCAATGTAGCATGTGTTCCATGATAGGAATAAAACTGAAATATGCTGAAATCATGGACATCCCGCATAATTAAGGCTATAATTTACTGGGAAGTTGTTTGAAAGTGCTGTGTAATACTATTTAGTTAACAATGTGATCCTGTGCAGTCATTCCACTCTAAGCCTGTTGATTTAAGTGGGCTTAAATTGGAGTAACTGTATGTAGAATTGCATTCACTTGCTAGGACATAGCTACAGGTGAAAAACAGCAGTTCTGTTAAACAATGCAAATAACCAGACAAATCTTCTAATTGTGTTACTGCACACAATGAGTTTACTTTAAAGGGAAGACAAATTATATAATTTCATATTTATCAATTAGGGTCAGAAGAGAATGTTTGGCACTTACTTCCGTGTTGGCTTTTATGGAGCTAAATTTGGAGATTTAGATGAACAGGAATTTGTATACAAAGAGCCTGCCATTACTAAACTTCCTGAGATATCTCACAGACTGGAGGTAAGTGATTACATTTCCACTATAGATGCCAGTACGTGAGGAAGTATAATTTTGATCCTAACCCTTTCCATGGAAGAATTTGGTCAATGAGAGATCCAACTTGTATCTGACCCACTCATGTATCAAGTTGCAGGTCACACTAAATCTGGTTTTGAAAGGATCAACAAACCACCTGTCTGAATCCCTTCTACAGAGAGAATTTTACAGAAAGTTTTCACTATTATTTCCCACCTTTCATCTGTTATGGAACTGAAGACAATGCATGTGGAGCTCCCAGGAGGTTTCCCAGCCATGCACAACCCAGATCAAGTTGCTTAGATCATGTGCCCTCCAGCCCTGTGAGCCCATTACAATTTTACACAGATATGAAGTCTGCAATTCAGTGCTCATCAGGATCAGAGTATATTATGTTGAACTCAGTGGGACTTACTTCTGAGTAAACATGCATAGAACTTGAATGGAAAGACTGAAATGTATCTAGAAAGTATCCTTCATATCATATCTGTGTCTTTATCACAGTTCTCTAGCTGACTCAGAATACATTTTTTAAAAAACCTTGTAAAAGTCTTCTACATATTGTTTTCTTTTCAGGGTTTTTATGGTCAGTGCTTTGGAGAGGATTGCGTAGTAGTGATTAAAGACTCCACTCCTGTAGACAAGAACAAATTGGATCCTAATAAGGTATGGTAGACATGTTCTCAATTAATACCATGGGCTTTGGGGTGCTGTAACCACATTCTCTACTTCTACCACTAAAAAAACCCCAAAGTCTGAACCTGCAACAAGTTTTACACATTTATAAAGATTCCATTTGACTAGTTTAAATTAGAGGATTAAACAGGGGAAATTTTTCATTCATACATGCATATCTTGAATGGATTCAACAATATTTTTACCACGAGTATATAACTGACACACCATTGAGTTGGGCTCCCACTGAATGTAAGTCAAGTCAAGTTCAATGATGCCCTGTTAAGGAAGGCGGCACGCTGAGGTCTGACTCTTGGAGCCACTGCAGCCCCATTCACGGCAACCATGAGAAGCTGCAACTTGCTACCACAAACTGAGGTCAGCTTGGACTTGGCTTTTGGCGGATTGCAATTAATTCATGGGTGGTATTGGGTGGCTAATCATTGACTGCTATGGATGGAAGATATCATGGGCTAAGAAACAGAACTTGTCTTTGTTGGACCAAGACTTTTAACCTGAGGGAGTCAGGAGGTAAGAGCTAGAATTTTTTTTAAAAAAGCTAGAAAAATAAAACTGAAATATTTTCTGTGAAGAGATTATCATTAAAGCCTTGGTGGGATTTTGTTGTAAGCTATATACAGCTTAGCTGAACTAATAATAAAGGTGCATATACTGTTCTCTAGAGGTTAGCTGTACATTTTGCTGCTGATGTGGCAATCAGCTCCGCTCTGCATGTATAGAAAAAAAGAAAACTCCCTTCCATCAGCTGTCCCCACAAGTAAAGGCAGTTCCCTTGTTGCTTTTGGCGGGGTTCCATCCCGCCTTTCGTACTGTTTATCGCAAACAGCTCATCTTCCCTATCTCTCTCCTGATAAACACTGGAAAGTTTAAAAAACAAACCTGGGCAGGAACTGCTTCTGTGAATTTGGCACTCTAGAGTCCCCTGCTTTATTGACAGGAAGAGGTGAGGAGTGAGTGGCACCTCAAGCCCTTTCCTTGCCTGTGGGAGTCGCTTGCAGGAGGAGCCTGTAGAACCCAGCAGTATCTCACACGTAGCCAGGCTCTCAGGCTCAAGTCCTATTTTATGCTTACAGTTTACAGTTTGCAACTGAGATGTCACTTGTGGTGGTAGAGAATTCTGTCAAGTCACAGCTGACTTATGGTGGCCCCATTTGGTTTTCAAAACAAGAGATGTTCAGAGGTGGTTGGCCATTGCCTGCCTTTGTGTCACAATCGTGGTATTCCTTGGAGGTCCCCCATCCAAATACTAGCCAGGGCTGACCCTGCTTAGCTTCTGACAAGATCGGGCTAGCCTGAGCTATCCAGGTCAGGGCAGAGATGTCACTTGCCATTGTTCATTTCCCTTCCTCCACAGGCCTATATACAGATCACTTTTGTGGAACCCTACTTTGATGACTATGAGATGAAAGACAGAGTGACTCACTTTGAGAAAAACTTCAACCTCCGGCGATTCATGTATACAACCCCTTTCACTCAGGATGGACGTCCACGAGGAGAACTGAGTGAGCAGTACAAGAGGAAGACCATTTTGACCACAATGCATGCTTTCCCCTACATCAAAACTAGAATCAATGTTATTCAAAAGGAAGAGGTAATGAATGCTTCTAAAGGGATAGAACTAAATATAAATGTGTGGTTGTCATGCAGTGGTCAAAAATATCACCACGGAAATTACTAAATGGACCCAAATTTATTGTTCAGGGCTTATCTAATAAGTAGGGGGCTAGAACTCTTTTAAATGGTATATCAGTAATCCCTAATATTAACCGTATGGGCATCCTGAACTGGTTGTCCTTGCTGGTAGGCACTCACCTCCCTCCCTTCTCCCCTCTACTTTCATTTCTGTTACATTTGTGCAGTCCGATAAATTACATTATTTCTGCCTGGGAAGCATGTGTACCGAGTTCTGAATCTGAAGACAGAGGACAGCAGGAATGAAGGCCTTATTTGACTTCTCTTCGGTCTGAGATCAAACAGCCTGTTGTCCATATGCCAGCTGCTCTTTGTGTTTTCATTGTGGAGGGGTTAGGACAGACCTGTTGTCTCTCTGTGGTTTCAGTTCGTTTTGATGCCAATTGAAGTAGCTATTGAAGACATGCAAAAGAAAACCCAGGAACTAGCTGTGGCTACCAGCCAGGTGCCTCCTGATGCCAAAATGCTCCAGATGGTGCTTCAAGGTTCTGTTGGAGCAACAGTAAATCAGGTATTCAGGAAGGGGGACAAGCAGTGAGTTATTTCCTCCCTCTCTGCTTCCTTCTGCTCAGTCATTTTAGCACCCTGGGCAGAATAACAAATTGGTGCATGCACTTAAACACACACACACACGAATCAGTCATGGAGAGGCATCCCCTCCTCACTCTTCTCATCTCAGTGACTTCCAGATCCAAAAAGATTACCAGTCAATCTCATCAGCCCACTGTCCTCTGTCACACAGCATCCCTTCACATTTTGGTGACCCTTGCTCTATAGGTTTCAAAAGATTGCTGCAGTAATGTCTGACTCTCAGTATGGCCATACTGAGCTTCGTGCTTGCTTTTTAGTTTTAGGGGTAACACTTGCATGTGTTGAGACCACTAGAGACTTACTGTGTTTTGTAATTTTTTTGTATTTACAAATGTACAAGCAGAGCACGTGAAGGTCAGGATATTCTCCTACAGCAAAACAAATCCATTAACTCACAGCAGGTCCCAGAGAAACAGATCCTGGAACCCCAACACATTTCAGGCAGCTTACAACAGTCTCTGTCTGTCTCTTTCAGAATCTAAACTGCTTTCTCTTCACACAGAGACATTCTTCTGCCCCTTCCCTTTACCTGGAGTGTTACTTCTTCACATCCTTGGTGGGTGCTTGGACAGAGCCATTTCCCAAGGCCTATTAAGAAACATTACCACTCTTTTGACACAGAGTCTCACTTCCCACAGGCATGCCCATTTAGCCCAAGCCTGTAGGATTGGTTCACAGGAACCAACTCCAAGCTTGCTTCATCATTCATCTGTCTTTACTGTCCTTTATACTCTGTATAATACAATATTCTGTCATTTTCTAAGGGACCACTAGAGGTAGCCCAAGTGTTCCTGGCTGAAATTCCAGCAGATCCAAAACTTTATCGACATCATAACAAGCTGAGGTTATGCTTCAAAGAGTTCATAATGAGGTAAGCAGATGGAGAAGCACACCGCTCTCTGTTAAAACTGATTCTGAGCCCTTAGACAGTGTCTGCACTGGCACTCTTTTATGGGAGAGCTGAACCAGACAAGAAGCTGGTATATGCCAAGTGTTTCGTTTTTCCCTTTTAAATTCAGATTTGTATGTTGTGCGGGGTGGTGGTGGTGGTTAAGCCTTCTCTACTGTGCCATTTTCCTGACCTGAAACAGACCCATGGAGTTAGTATTTGCCATATTCAGATAAACTTACAGGCCCCAATAGCTGCTCCAGAAGGCAGTTTCACATAGGGAAAATGGCATGCAGGGTAGACTTAAACCCCTTGTCTTTGCACCTTAATGCCATTCTGAGTGTGGTTCCCACCGTTCAGTTACTGAAAACAAAGCAATAGCACCATGCATGGAACTCCCAGAGTCTCATCAGTTTTGGCCCTAAACTGGCTTAATAGCAGGTGTGCAACAATGGCTCACTCTACTAATAGTCAGGTTGCCTCAGATAGCAGATTTGGGGGGGGGGCACAGCCTTCATCCCTGCTGCCATCATCAGCTCATGAGATCCAAGTGCTTGGGAAGCTCGAGCCCTGTGCAACCAGGAGAGAAAGATCATATTAACTATTCTGGTTCCTGGTGAAGAACAGTGCAATTGGAGGGAGTGAGAGGCAGAAGGAAAATGAGAAGATGGTAAGAGGAAGTGAGAAGTAGTAGACAGCTGGTGATGGCCCCATTTTTGAGTTGCTGCTCTGTGCAACCCTCTAGTACTTTCCCTTGTAACATCAGCGCCAAGGGCCAAACTACACATTACTCTTTTTGATGTTGGGTCCAGATTCCTGAACTCACTCCCCCTGAAGTCTCACAGCAGCTGCAGGGAAAGGCATTTTTAAAGTCCCCAGGAGCCCAACTGGGCTTGAACCAATGGCAAGGGTAAAGGAGGATGGATTCCTGCATTCCCCCAATACTATTTTCCTAAGCTAAAATGGTGGAGGAAGAGTAATTTGCCCATCTTTGGAGCTACACATGGAGTATTCTGTGCATATGCAGCTCCAAATATGGGCAAATTACTCCCCCCACGGATAGTTCAGCTTGAGAAAATGGCAGGAGAGGCTTCTAAGTCTGACCCTTAAAAGTGCCTTTTTACCCATCCTTCCACTTTTTGCTTCAGAATGGTTTTTTAAAGTGTGGTCTTATAAATTGAAGTCAGTGCAGAATACAGCAATAGCAATAATTAGACATTTTTTTGCCATCTAGGCAGCACGTTCACACGTGTGCTGCATCCTTACATGCATTGCAGTTTGGCACACTTGATCAGTTTGCATTATTTTGGGAACAGGTGTGGAGAAGCTGTGGAGAAGAACAAGCGCTTGATTACTGCTGACCAACGGGAATATCAGCTTGAACTGAAAAAAAACTATAATAAATTGAAAGAGAACCTCAGACCAATGATTGAGAGGAAAATTCCAGAGCTGTATAAGCCCATTGTGAAAGTGAACAGTATGGCAAGGTATTATACTTTTCTACAGATTTGAAATCACCATTATTTTTTCTTGCAGGATATCATTTGAAGCAGATTGCGTAAGTGACTTGCAGCACGATCCTAAACAGAGTTACGTTTTCTAAGCCCACTCTGGTTTAAAATCAACAGGTTATTTGCCCAATGAATACACAAAGTCTGCCTCTTTAGTTCACTCATTGTGCTTTAAAAAAATCCAAGGCAGCATGGAAGCCCTGCTATTCTCTATTACAGGGTAGAAGTGGTAACCCATTCATTTCTCTTGCTGCCTCCCAGATCGGAACCTCGAGTCATGACAGAGCAGACATGGAACCCAAGCTGCTGTACTGCAAATCACAAGAGATATCTTTTGTTCTTTTTTA
Organism: Gekko japonicus; assembly: GCF_001447785.1. Taxonomy (NCBI): domain Eukaryota; kingdom Metazoa; phylum Chordata; class Lepidosauria; order Squamata; family Gekkonidae; genus Gekko; species Gekko japonicus. The sequence continues at coordinate 546,897 of NW_015161404.1, forward strand.
ACTAACCAAGCTCTTTATTGTTCCATCTTAGGGAAA
>NW_015161404.1:546960-560502 GCF_001447785.1 Gekko japonicus
GGGAAAGATAAGTGCCTTGAGCTTCGTAGTTCTTCAGGGGAAAATACAGAAAGGCAGAATTTCACTCCAGCTTTAAAGTTCTGTGTGCACTTTATTGCACCAATGAGCAGGCCTTCCTATTGGTGACACTGGATGTTTAATATTTTAGTGCTTATGTTCTGGATGTCACCTATAATGCTGTCTGTATAGAACAGAATGGACAATCATATGAAATGTACATTCATATTCAATAGAGATTATATACTAATATGTATAGTAAATAATAAGTTATATAATAATAATCAGGAAACTATGTATTGAAGAATTAACCAAGGAAAAACACCACAACAAGTTTTCTTTTATCCAGGATCCATGTTGTGTCAGGGAAGAAAAGCCATTTAAAAAAAAAAAAAAACACAGCCTCACAAAAAAAACCAACTATTGAAGTAACATGATGAATCAACATTTTGTATTAAATTATACTCTTCTGAAGCAAATTCAATCCTGTCCATTCTCATGTTTCATGGTTTTTTATTTTTCATTTCAGGGGTTCTTTCCGTAGCTCTAGTTTTAGGAAATATGAAAATCTGCCTCCACAGAATACTTAAGTGGCCCCATAAGAGTCAACTAAACTGTTGCAGTGGATCCAGTGCAAATCTGCACCAACAAGAAACTTTCCCCAGAATTCCATGTGACCACTTCCTCTACAAGAATCAAGAAAAAAGTTCAGGTTTCAAGAAACACGCCCTCTAAGGAAGTGGGAAACATATCTAAATATTTGCTTACATAGGGAAGATACTTCCCATATTTACATGTTTGCTTAATCCTGAAACCTCTACTGTCAAACTTTGATCATATACATTTCATGGAAGTATTCCTGAATTAATCTGAAGACCAATCTGCTCAACCACAGTTTTGTTGTGTCCAGTGCTACATGAACACATTCTCCAAGCCACAGATATGAAAATTTACCACACTTAAAAACAAAGAACATGATCCAGACAAAGTTCAGCCTCTCTGTGGGACAGTTAAGAATATGTGTAACTCTGTCTTAAATAAGATAGCTTGAGTGCTTAGAGAGGAATAGGCCTATCTCTTGATGAGAACCATTGCAATGAACCTGATAAGAGCTTTTCTCATGGAAGCTGACGAAGACATGCTCAAACACAGAGAATCAGTTTACATAAGAATTAAAAAGCAATGCATAGTATTTATGCAGGCTTGGGTAGAGATAAGCATCCAAGAAAAATGGAGGCTACACTGCTGAGACATTCTAATATAAACTAGCCTTTGACCACTGAAGCTATTATTTCTTCCTAGAGACTACAGGGATTCATTCTAGTTGGAATGTTTTATTTTTATTACTATTTTAAAATAGCAGTATATTTTCCTAATTTTTACTTCTTGAAACATGGGGTTACTTCCTGACAACTTTTGCCACTTTATTGGTTCTATTCAGATTGATTCTGCTGATAGGCAACGACAGTGGTTTTCAATATGCATACCTGTAAATATAGCCATACACAGTAATGGGAAATATCCAAGCTGGGGGGGGGGGGCAAGTGGCCAGTGGAATTTAAGCGCTTTATGGGTAGTTTTTTTAATACTCAAAGGACTAAAATAATTTGACATCTTTAAAATGCTAAATACAAATATTATATTAATAGAAAATAATTTTATTTCCTGTTTTTTAATATATAATACAATAGCAGAAAAGTTGAAAAATGATAACTAAAGACAAAACAGAATAAAACTACACTATCAGTACAGACTATCTTGCTCGATTTCCTTTTACATACTTATCCATATTTTTAATTGCATGTTTCTACTCATCTAACCATTGCACTTTCTTTTTTTAATGTCAAATAGCAATTTGATCATACTAATTAAGTATCTTCATATCTTTAACCATTCGTTTGACTGAAGACAAGAATTTCTCTTCCAGTATAGCTTGAACACTAAATTACTATCCATGACTGCATTTAAGACAAATTTGTGGAATTTTAAAGCACTGTTGCCACATAATTTGAAAAGTCTTTTGGGAATAATGCAAGGGATTTCTGCTTTTCTCCAAAAAGAAATTGTTTTAATAACCATTTTCCAATACTTGCAAACACAATTACAAATCCTAACCACATATGAAAAAGAAGCATTCTTCTCACTGCAACACCAACAATTACTATTAATCTCAGGGCTATTTTGGGGCAGGAACGCACAGGAACGGAGTTCCGGCTAGCTTCTAAGTTGGCCACGCCCAACAGGAACTCATTAGCATAATAGGCCACACCCAATAGCAGAAACTCATTAGGATTGGCTACATTAGGGGTGTGTGGCCTAACATGCAAAGGAGTTCCTGATACAAAAAAAGCCCTGGGTTTTGACAACAAACAAGGTAAACAGAATAAGAAGGGAAAGGAGGTTGTGGCTGGATGACCACACTTCTGGTAACATGGGGGTGTGGCCTAATATGTTAATGTGCTGTCAGAGGTGTGGCCTAATATGCTAATAGGGTTTGCTGTTGGGTGTGGCCTATTATGCTAATGAGTTCCTGCTGGGCTTTTTTTACAAAAAGAGCCCTGATTAATCCTATATATTTTTGCAAGCTGGCTAGGGGAAAGGTGCCACTGATCTCCCCCCGCCCCTTCCTGAACAGAAGTTCAAGTCAGACTGATTGAAGAAGTTCTTCCTCTGGTAAACACAAAATGCTGCATATTAGAGTCAATCTTAACAATTTAGGTCCTTAGACCGCCTTATCATAAAATTGTTCTGTGACTTCACACAATAAATCTAGCAAAATGTAATAGATGCAAGAACAGATGCTTCCAATCTCCCATCAATATTTTTAAATTTTTGTCAGATCTTTTGGTGTTTTACTAGATATTATTATGTATTGTAAAGAACATATTTTATTTGCAGTTAAAACCGGTCTGTTTCTTCCAAACCCCATGCTTGAAAAAGACATATATATAATGGAACTACAAGACTTGTAAGTGATTATTAGTGTAGACAGTGGCAATTACTTTGAGCTACAGTACAATGTTAATGGCGTGTGGCATCATAATGCTTGTCTGTATTATGTTGTCATTCTCTCCCAGTGCTATCATGTGTACAAATGTTGTTAATGAGTGATGGTACCATATTTCAGTGCCAGGCAAAGAATCCTTTGCAGCCATACAGATGGCTGCAGTTTAGCACCAGGAAGGGATTATTGTATAAATTGCAATTCTGCATATGTAGTTTAAATATTGAGTGTTTCCTACCAATTCCAAGAAATAGCTCTGTTTAATGTATATTGGCGAAGTAGTTTCAAAGACATCAGATACTTTATTCTTCATCACACCTTTCCAGATCCTCTCCTGGCAGACTCTCCAGACATTCTTACACTTTGAAGTATTCAGTAGGAGATGGATGTTCTGGATAAACTGTGAACTAGGGGTGTGCATTCAGATACTAACTACTTAAAACCCAAGCAAAATATCTATTAGTTAATATGGTTACTGTCACTAATCTGAAATGAAAAATGGGCTACAGCTGGTAATATTTGGAAATGTTTGGATCTGACCATTATTCTAACACCTAAGTGTGTCTGGCTTAGAGTTCAAGAAGATCAAAAGGTGAGGAGAGGGTGATTCAGCATATTGGTAATTGACAGAGACTATCCAAAGAGGATTGCCTTGACAGGCTCATGAACTTGGGAGGGGCTGAGATTCTGAATAAGCAGTGGCTGATGTTTGTCTGAAATGCTTTTCCCTGTTGCAAGACAGAGCGGGTAACACTTTGGTTGCACATCCTAACATTCAGGCAGTCCTTGTACATTGGAGGCAGGAAAAAGAGACATGGCTCACACAGTGACTGGTGCCAATAGGGTGATGTCTCAGGATCCCCCCCGCCCCCGCCGCCCACCCAGCTGGAGCACTGCCACCTCTGCCAGCCTGGCTCACACAGCAGCTCAGGCCTGCTTCTCCCTCCTGGTCCCACTGCTTCATGGAACCATGAGAAACGTGTGGTACCCTGCTGCAGCCCCTGTAGCTTTCTCATCTACCCCTCCCCCTTTCCACCTCCCTGCACACCTCTCCCCCGTTGTTGATGTGCTGCCTGCACCCCCTCATTCACTCAGTTATCCAGTCACCCATCTTCTTTGCCTCTCCTTTCTTAAAATGTATCCCAAGAGCTTGCAACATTGTGCTGCTAGATCTTGGCTTTTGCACCAGTAAGTGAGGTCTGGGGGGGGGGGGAATTTTATTTTTCAGCTTTTTCTGCAAACCTGGAGGTTCCTGCAGGTTTATAGAAAGATCTCCCTTCTCTTAACATTGCCTCAGTCTCTGAATCTAAGGATTTATGGTTGAGGCCATGCTGACAAGCAGGGGACCCATAAGGATGTGGGGGCATCTCATTTTCCTTTTCTTGCTTCTTCCTTTCCTTCCCATCTCCCAGCCAATTTGCCTTTATCTTCCTCAGCTTTCCCTCCTTCCCTCCCCCTGGGAGCTTCTACCTGGGAAAACTATGGATCAATTGGATGGAGCTACTGGTGGGCCAAGCCTGGCTTCTAAGAGCCAGCTGCCAGGCCAGGCACAATTGTATGGTGGGGAACCTGAAAGGAAGTGCTAGGGGTACCTTAATTTCCTCTGTATCCCTTTTCCTATACTTTTCTCCACCTCCATGGCACACTCATATCCTCACACTTCCCTACTTCCTTCTCTCCTTCCCACCCACCAACTAGCCAAACTTTTATTTCGCCCCCATCTTCAGCTATGTTTATTATTTGTTTACTTCATACCCCATCTTTCTCCACAGTGCGGACCCAAAGCGGCTTACATCATTCTCCTCTCCTTTATTTATTTATTTATTTGTATCCCGCCCATCCCACGAGTGAGCTCAGGGCAGGTCACATCATCTTCAATAATACAGTAAAGTTTAAAACACAATAAAACATTTACATTATAAACATTTAAAATCAGTAGTTATAGCTGCTGGTGAAAATTCCGACCCGTTCATAATGATGTATTTGGCCGGTTGCTGGTAGATGGATGGCCAGTAGGTAGGAGACAGCAACCTCAGGGAGGCCACATGTGGACACCCACTGCCAAAACCAAACCCTGGCAGAACAGCTTTTTATCCTCACAGCAATCCTGTGAGGTAGGTTAGGTTGAGATTGTTTGAAGATATAGCCACTGCATTACACTGGCTTTCATCAGGTGGCTGCTGTTGAACAATAGCAAGCAGTCAGTCCTGGGTAAGTCATGCAAGACACATGGTATCAAATCACCCAGTGGTCACTGCCAGAGCAAAATCTTGATGAGTTCTCCCTTAAAGACCAAAACATGCCTGGAAAGGACCCATCTCCTAACCCTGATTTTACTGACAGAAACCAAGGCTTGTACACACATGCTGGCAATGCTGTTGGGGTTACCTAGCAACCCCCAAAATGGCCATTGAGAGGACATTCATTTATTAAGGTTACAAGTGCTTGTTTCTATTATTTTGAGGAGCTTAAAATTATTATTTTAAGATTTCAATTTTTTTCTGCAAACCTGGGGCTTTTCTTTGAAGAAAGATCCATCTTGTCTGTTCATAATTCCAGTCTCTGGATTTAAGTATCCACAGATTTGGCAAAGTTGAGAATTAAATATTTTGCTGCTATACTCGCCCCTCCCCACATGATTGACAGCACTGCCGCTGAGGCAAGCAGGCGGAGGTGAACATTATGCTTGATCCTCTGAAATCAAAGCTCTGTCTCTGTCACTGCCAGACACCAGCCAGTAACACAATCCTGTTCACAAATTACAGTGAACACACATACAATCCAAGTGTAGTCTGCACTTGACTTTTCTTTAAACTTATGTTGAGTAATTTTTATGTTACATTCAACACATGTACAGCTCAATGTGTGACTGAAACTGCACATGTACTGGTCCCTAGTTTCATTTGTAAGATTAATGTGTGATGGCTCCTACTTACATAAGCAGATGTATGTACGGTGGCTGGCTGAGCAGCCTTGCAGGATCTCAATGGTGCCAGGGTGCTCCTGATGGCCCAGGAGCCAAATAAAAGACAGCTGAGCCAAAAGAGACACCAAGTGTCTCCAGGGCTTGCTCTGGACACCCAGGTTGTCAAAAGGTGGCTATGAGCCACCTGGTGGGGGAAAGGTGGCAAAGGAGGCAGTGGGGAGGGTATGCCGGCCAGGAGGAGTCAGCAGTGAGCCCTGAGACAGCTGCGGCACAGCGATTTCCAGGGCCAGAGAGGCAGGAAGGTGGCAGCAGCAGCACAGACAGGGCCAGGGGAGCACCCACCAGCTGCAGTGGGAGCCAAAATGGCTGCAAAGCAGCAGCCCTCTGAGATACCAGTGGGGAGGAGGCTATCTGTCAAGCATTTAGCGTGCTGGAAAGGGAGGCAGCAGAGAGGATCCAAGGCAAGAAGGAGGCGGCCAAGGAGGGCCAAGCCAGAGCAGTGTAAGGGGAGTACGGCAGTGCCAGGGACTCACAGGAACTGAGGGAGTGAGGGCACTTGGCATCCTATGGGCAAGGAGAATCACCATTAACCAGCCAGCTGGTGCATGGTTGGGGGCTCAGTCTGAGGCCACGGGAGTACATGACATACATGCAGGATGTAACATGAACTGGTCCAGAAAGAATTTTAGTACCCAAAGGACACAACTCTGATCAGTTTTGTTTTTTTTTTAAAAACATTTTGGTTACAGTCATACAATGTATAGTTTTGCCTTAAGGTAAACACTCACTCACTAATAGCATGGAGCTTCACACAGGTGTTGAGTGATGGTTCTGCATGCTCACCCGATCCCATTCCCTACATGCCAGGCACAAAGAGGGCCTCACATTTCTGCTAAAGAGTGCCTTATAGGTATTGCCTTGTGTCCACTCTACCGCATCTGCTTTCTTAGGGTGCCTTGCCAAATGCCTCCCTCTGGCAGGGATGCTTTTTCTTCCTTACCTGACACTGACAGAGTGGGGGCCCTGGCCGAGAGTTACAGTCCTTTTTTTAAAAAAAAATAGTTTTATTAACAAATTTCAACAATGAACAAACAGATTATGAAATGAGCAATATCGAATGGTAAGAGTCTTACAAAACATAAACACTGGTATACATTGTATAACTGTTGTAATCTTATAAAAAAAACTGAGAAGAAAATGTGGACCTCAGATAGTTATGCACTACTTTTTATATAAGAAAGAGGTGATTAGTAGTTTAGAACACTAGGAAACATTTCCAAGACGAGGTAACCAGTTCAGTTGTCAAGGGAAAGCATTAGAGAGAAAGCAAATAGGAGTATGGGATATTAGTAGGGAGCAAATCTTTATCTGTCATATATTGCAACCATGGAAACCAGGTGAGAACAAATTTGGAGTAAATTGTAGTGTTGCCATATTGAGAGTTACAAGTCCTTGAAAATCCCATCCGAATTGAATGGAGCAGGGAATTTGGGGCCAGAAATGTATTGCCCTTTGAATCTAACAGAAATTACAAATTAATTAACTGAACTAGTAGCTTAGATGTGAGTATGTGTTGCCTCATGGCAGTTGGTTGGGCATCAACATTCAGCCAATGTTTAGCCAACTCATGCTTTTGTCATGACACAGACACAATTGTAGCATTCAGGAATCAGGAGTTGCTACACTGGAATGACCGCTTGTGAACTAAAGCACAACAGCAAATAATCTAATTAAAAGCCAACAGAAGCCTCTTCCAAGTAGCATTCCTTCCAATAAAGACCCTGATAAACCAAACAGAAACATAATTTCCTCCAGCCCAGTACTTCAGTTGGAGTCTTAACATGCCGCAATGTTGTGCCTTCATTTTTATCACCATCTCTTGAAAGATTATTGGAGCATCAAAGAATATGTTCCAGTATGCCTCATGCTCTGTTTAGTTTGCTATTTGTACAATATATTTATTTTTTGCAGCCAGCAACAGGAAATCTCAGGTTGGTGACAAAAGAAAACCAAGTGCCTACCTGATTGAACAGAATGCACCTTGTCCAAATATTCATATTGAGTGATGGGACAGTGTAAAAATTCTCCACACAATCTAATAATCAACGAAGCCACGCTGTTAACGCCTTACTTTCTGTTGCTAATCAGTTGTTTGCCTGGGAGTGCCAATTGTAGCCAGTGTATATATTTTATTTTATTTAAAATATTTTATGCAACCTTTCTACCCACCATAGGGTCCTTGAGTGCAGTGCTCTTTTTGTGTGTGTGTGTCGGGGAAACAGTGCCAGTAGTCATATGTAAGGTTGTACCGATTTCCACCAATTCCTCCCTCCCCCTGCAGATCCCCACTAGGTAGTTCCAAAGGGGCCACTCTCTCTTTCTCTGGCAGAGTGGGGGCAGGCTGGCACACAAAGATCAGGACTTGAGAAGCCAAGGAAAAAGGCGCAGGTACTTAACACCTGTGAGTACCATTACAAAAAAGCCCTGTGTAAGTGTAAGTGGCAAGCGTGATATGACTACTATATAAAAAGAGTTTGTTCAGTGGGTACAAAGAGGAAAAGATTTCAAGGGAATGCTAGGAGAGAACTGAAACCTAGAAAGCAGTTATTTGAGATCAGCACTCAATATTAAAGGTTGCCTGTTTGTTCCACATTTGTGTTTCCGGTGGCATTTATGAAGGAATCGCCCCACAAGCCCTTCCTGTTCTTCAGGCTGGTCCTGAAGTTCAAAAAAACTGGCTGGGAGTTTAAAAAAAAGAAACATCCATGGCCATCTTGAGTCACCACTTGGGAATGCTGCTCCTTTCCCTTACTCCTAGGGGGTACCAAAAAACAAACTGGGTAAGCATCACTGCTACCAGGAACTCTGAGTATCTCCTGCTAAATGGAGTTGCACGTCTAGCACTCTGTACCTGCATTGCTTCCTAGAGGCTCTACCAAGTATGCTGCATCTCCCACGCTGCTCCCACAAGCTAGTGTGGAAATTATCTATTTCAACTTCACATTTCTCAGCTGTTGCACTACACAGATGGCAAGCTTATCCACTGGGCCTCTCCACCACTGCACTTCAGACAGCCAGGACCAACTTATCCAGTAGGCACAGTAGACACAGTACATAGGGCCCACAATACTTTTAGGGGCTTACAAAAATGTTTTATTTTTAAAAAAATTAGAAGAAAAAAATTAACTTTTAGAGTCCAAGAAAATATTTAATTTTTTTTCTCACATCAAAAAAAAAAAAAAAAAAAGATTAAGGTCCCACACAAAAAAAAGCCCGCATGGTTAACAAAGTAATTGTTGTGTCCGCGGACCGCCACCAGGGGTCTGCGTTCTCAGTCCCCAGCTTGGTTCCTATCACAATAGGGCCAAGGATCCTAGGCCACCTCTAGTCCTCCAATAGGACCTTTGGCGGGAGATTCAAACCCTCCAATAGGACCGTGGGTGTGTCTGGAGTGGGTGTATATAGTTGGCCCTTACCGGGCCATTGGTGTCTTTGAGTGGGTACTACAATAAACGTGACTTGTTCAGCATGTCATAGTCCGCCTCTCCATGCATAGAACCCAGTACTTTTCAGTAATGGAAGCTGTAAAAGGTAAGAAGGATTCCTTTAAGCAGTGGAAAGCTAGTCTCAGTGAGGTTGATAAAAGGGAACACAGGCTGTGATCAGTCAAGCAAAAAGGGAATATGAGGATCATATAGCAAAAAACATAAAGACCAACAATAAAACTTTCTTCAAATACATTAGAAGCAGGAGACCAGCCAGGGAGGCAGTGGGGCCCTTGGATGACCAAGGGTAAAAGGAATATTGAAGGATGATAGGGAAATGGCTGAGAGGCTGAATGCATTTTTTGCCTCTGTCTTCACTGTGGAAGATGAGAAGTGCTTGCCCATTCCAGAACCACTGATTTCGGAAGGGGTGTTAAAAGACCTGAGTCAGATTGAGGTGACGAGAAAGGAGGTCCTACGACTGATAGACAACTTAAAAACTGATAAGTCACCAGACCCAGATGGCATTCATCCAAGAGTTCTGAAAGAACTCAAATGTGAACATGTGGATCTCCTGACAAAAATATGTAACATTTCATTAAAATCTGCCTCCATTCCTGAGGACTGGAAGGTAGCTAATATCACTTCCATCTTTAAAAAGAGTTCCAGAGGAGATCCAGGGAATTACAGGCCAGTCAGTCTGACGTTGATACCAGATAAGTTAGTGGAAACTGTTATTAAGGAAAGAATTCGTAGGCACATTGATGAATAAAAACTATTGAGGCAGACTCAGCATGGGTTCTGTAAAGGAAGATCGTCTCACTAACCTGTTAGTGTTTTTTGAGGGAGTGAACAAACATGTGGACAAGGGGGACCCAATAGATGTTGTTTATCTTGACTTCCAGAAAGCTTTAGATAAAGTTCCCCATCAAAGGCTCCTAAGTAAGCTCAATAGTCATGGGATAAAAGGACAAGTCCTCTTGTGGATCAAAAACTGGATAATTAATAGGAAACAGAGTGAGTATAAATTGGAAATTTTCTCGAGGATGGTAAGCAGTGGAGTACCACAGGGATCAGTACTCGGTCCGATGCTTTTTAACTTGTTTATTAATGATTTGGAGTTGGGAGTAAGCAGTGAGGTGGCTAAATTTGCAGATGACACTAAGTTGTTCAGGGTGGTGAGAACCAGTGAGGATTGTGAGGCACTCCAAAAGGATCTGTCGAGGATGGGTGAGTGGGCGTCAACATGGCAAATGGGGTTCAATGTGGCCAAGTGCAAAATCATGCACATTGGAGCCAAAAATCCTAAATACACATTGATGGGGTCCGAACTGGCAGAGACTGACCAAGAGAGAGATCTTGGCGTTGTAGTAGATAATGAAAATGTCTAGACAGTGTGCAACACCAAAACCAAACAAAGGTTAGTGGAAAGGAGGGCCAATATTAAAACCTTTACATAAAAAGAGGTACATGTATTTATTAATAATATCAAATTAAAACATATATAGGGGCCCAATTATAACCAATATATATAAAACATAACCATAACCAGGGCTAAAAGAGTTGACCTGACGCGTTTCGGCCGAATCGGCCTTCCTCAGAGGTCATACAAGTGTGGCTAGATGGTAAATAGTTACATTCATAAAAACACAATCAGGAATACATAAAAACTGCTTTTTACTTGTGAATATTGTGGCAACACAATCAAAGAAGGTTATTTGTGGACCATAGGTGGATTTTATAATCACTGGGCTAGTGATTGCACTAAAAAGGTTTCATGTGCATATTTATCCTGTGCCTGGTTATTTTACTTCTGAACAATTTACTTTATGGTCCTTGTTGAATTTATAGTTTGTATGTATTCCTGATTGTGTTTTTATGAATGTAACTATTTACCATCTAGCCACACTTGTTGTAGTTGCACACTTTTGTTCTTGCTAGACAGTGTGCAACTACAATAAAAAAGGCCAATGCTATGCTGGGGATTATTAGGAAGGGAATAGAAAACAAATCAGACAGTTTCATAATGCCCCTGCATAAATCAATGGTGCAACCTCATTTGGAGTACTGTGTACAGTTCTGGTCACCACACCTCAAAAAGGATATTATAGTATTGGAAAAAGTGCAGAAAAGGACAACTAGAATGATAAAAGGGTTGGAACACTTTATGAAGAAAGGTTAAAACGTTTGAGGCTCTTTAGCTTGGAGAAATGACGGCTGAGGGGTGACATGATCAAGGTTTAGTAGATGATGCATGGGATAGAGCAGGTTGAGAAAGAAGTACTTTTCTCCCTTTCTCACAATACAAGAACTCAATGAAATTGCTGAGCAGTTGGGTTAGAACAGATAAAAGGAAGTACTTCTTCACCCAAAGAGTGATTAACACATGGAATTCACTGCCACAGAAGGTGGTGGTGGCTGCAAGCATCAACAGCTTCAAGAGGGAATTAGATAAGCATATGGAGCAGAAGTCCATCAGTGGCTGTTAGCCACAAGGTATAGATAGGAACTCTCAGTCTGGGGCAAGTGATGCTCTGTATTCTTGGTGCTTGGGGGGGAGCAACAGTGGGAGGGCTTCTAGTGTCCTGGTCCCACTGCAGGACCTCCTGATGGCGCCTGGGTTTTTTTGTCACTGTGTGACAGAGTGTTGGACTAGATGGGCCATTGGCCTGATCCAACATTGACTTCTCTTTATGTTCTTAAATCTATTAAATTTTGCCTAAAATAAGGAAAAAATGTTGAAGTATTTAAAGTATTTAAAGTTATATCAAAATAATTTTAATATTGATGTTATTATGGTGGGAGGGGCCCACAGAGGCAAAAGGGCCCACGAAAGTCATAATGCAGACAGTAAGACCAAATAGGCATGGTGTGTTTCCACAGATAAGCCTTAGTGTATTCAAAATATAAGTTTAATAAATAAATAAAAATAATACCCATGGTCTGTTCAAGATTCTGGGCTGAGTAAGGGTACAAAGAAAACACACAACCAGCCATCTTGCGCATTTGGTACTTATTTGAACAATATTTAAATAGGATAGGCTAGTATTTCTTGAAGTTATAGCAGTTAAAGTTCAGTATTAGTTCAGCATACCCAATGTTCAACATATCTTAGTTCTTGTGGTTGGCACTTCTCCCCATTGTTCCTCACCATGAGGATAAGATGGAGGCCCTAGTTTTAGCCCTAATGCTGCCTGGTTTGTGCCTCCTTGGACAGAAGTAGGGATCCCAAGTCCCCCCGGGGGGCGGGGAACCCCATGCCCCAGAGGCCCATTCCCCGGCGGCGCCAGATCAGGCCCCGGGGGGAACTCCACCCCAACGTGCGCATCACCCGGAAGTGACGCTTGTGATTCATCCAGGCCAGCATTTCGCATGATGTACTCTGCATATATATTAAATAAGCAAGGTGACAATATACATCCTTGTCGTACTCCTTTTCCTATGCTAAACCAATCAGTTGTTCCATATCCAGTTCTAACTGTTGCTTCTTGACCCTTATACAGGTTTCTCAAGAGACATGTGAGGTGGTCTGGTACTCCCATCTCTTTAAGGACCTGCCATAGTTTGTTGTGATCCACACAGTCAAAAGCTTTAGCATAGTCAATGAAGCAGAAGTAGATATTTTTCTGGTACTCTCTTGCTTTCTCCATAATCCAGCGAATGTTGGCAATTTGATCTCTAGTTCCTCTACCTCTTCGAAACCCAGCTTGTACTTCTGGCAGTTCTCTATCCACGTACTGTTGAAGCCTAGCTTGTAGGATCTTGAGCATGACCTTGCTAGCGTGTGATATGAGTGCAATTGTGCGATAGTTTGAACATTCTTTGGCATTGCCCTTCTTTGGGATTGGAATGTATACCGACCTTTTCCAATCCTGTGGCCACTGTTGCGTTTTCCAAATTTGCTGGCAAATTGAGTGCAGCACTTTAACAGCATCATCTTTTAAGACTTTGAATAGCTCAGCTGGAATACCATCACCTCCACTAGCTTTGTTGTTAGTAATGTTTTCTAAGGCCCATTTAACTTCACATTCCAGGATGTCTGGCTCGAGGTCAGTGATTATACCGTCGTGGTTGTCAAGGACATCGAGGTCTTTCTTGTATAGTTCTTCTGTGTATTCTTGCCATCTTTT
>NW_015161404.1:560746-654724 GCF_001447785.1 Gekko japonicus
TTTAGCATTCCAGTCCCCTATGATGATGAGGACATCATTTTTTGGTGTTAGTTCTAGGAGGTGTTGTAGGTCTTCATAGAACTGGTCCACTTCAGCCTCTTCTGCATCAGTGGTTGGGGCATAGACTTGGATTACTGTGATGTTGAATGGTTTGCCTTGGAATCGGACAGAAATCATTCTGTCATTTTTGAGATTGTATCCCAGTACTGACTTTTGCACTCTCTTGTTAACTATAAAGGCCACACCATTTTTTCTACGAGATTCCTGGCCACAGTAGTAGATATAATGGTCTTCTGAGTTAAATTCGCCCATTCCTGTCCACTTTAGTTCACTGATTCCTAAGATATCGATATTCAGTCTTGCCATCTCATTTTTGACCATGTCAAGCTTACCTTGATTCATAGATCTTACATTCCAGGTTCCTATGTAGTATTGTTCTTTGCAGCATTGGACTTTCCTTTCACCATCAGACACATCCACAACTGAGGGTCCTTTCGGCTTTGGCCCAGCCGCTTCACTCTTTCTGGGGTTACTTGTACTTGTCCTCTGCTCTTCCTCAGTAGCATATTGGACACCTTCCGACCTGAGGGGCTCATCTTCCGGTGTCATATCTTTTAGCCTTTTGATACTGTCCATGGGGTTTTCTTGGCAAAAGTACTGGAGTGGGTTGCCATTTCCTTCTCCAGGGGGATCACGCTTGGTCTGAGTTCTCTGCTGTGGCCTGTCCGTCTTGGGTGGCCCTTCACGGCATAGCCCACAGCTTCATTGAACTATGCAAGCCCCCTCGCCACGACAAGGCAGTAATCCATGAGAGGGTCTAGCAAGGTATGAGATGGTAAATAATTGTCCTACTGTTCAGGCCAATACTTTTCAGTTCCTCATGCAAGAAAAACAATTCAAATTCTAATTAATAAATCAAATCTGAAGCGTGCTATAAAAGGCACAAACTTTCACTAGAATTCAGAGTGAAAGAGAACATATAGGCTAATATATGTCTGAAGAAAGTAAGTGCAAATAGGTGAACTTGGTGAGCCATATGACTAATTTATTAAAGATCCCATATTTATTTATTCATTTATTGTTTGTTTGTTTGTTTACTGCATTAGGCTTTTATACCGCCCTCCCCGCAAGTGGGCTCAGGGCACTGCACAACAAATTCATAAAAGGCATATAACATACATTAAATAATCTTTAAAATATAGTTCCAAAAAATCCAACATCACATGGTGCTATAATACAATTCTGGCCCCCTAATTTACATTGGCAATGGGGGGGAGGGGAAAGCATACAAGAGAAGAATTATAGGATCAGAGTAGTGTAAACACTATAAAACAATTATTCTCCACTGTCTGTAATTTGCAAGCAAAAAAGAAGTGGCTGTCTAAAACCCAAAATGTTCCCTATTTACCAGTCCAAGTTCTGATTGCTCTCCAAAATTTATAGATTGTCCCTGGGGGTTGCCTTCTGACTCTGGCTAAGAATCACTCTGCAATGGCTTCTTTGATGAAGCAGCCATTTAAATAAAATAAACTTTCATTAAGGTAAATTGTATATTAGATCGCTAAGAAAAAAATCAAAATATTTAATATTTTGGCCAACAAATGTCTGCACAGTTTAGTGATTTAAATTTGATATATACATTTACTAAAAATCAAGCACTCCAATCAAGCAATTGTTTCTGGATGTGGTCTGTTAAGTGCAGGGTGAGTGGTTCTGTACCAAAAGGAGCTACAATGCTTGTATTTATTTTAGGGAAAGTTGTGCATTCTGAACCTATGTATATTTACCCAGAAATAAGTGATGTAGTAGAACGAGGCCTACTCCCAGGTATGTGTGTATAGGAGTGCAGCTGGAAGCACTTAGTAGGAAAAGCACTGTGAAGGGGAATATTCTGTGGATAAGAATCTCTCCAGAAATCTTCAAAATTCTTCCACAGAGTACAAGAAGCTGCAAGCCAATATTTGAGGGCCTTTTCCTTCTTGAGACTCATAAAGTCTGAGATGAAGATAAACTGTTGCTTACAGGAGACTCTAAAACAAGAACCAGATCAACGTCTTCAAAGCCCTTCAGGCGATAAGTGATTGTGGGAATGCAAAGAAGTTATTGTTCATTGTAGATGCCTCGTCGTTTACTCTGGCACACTCTGGGGTTCTTAGAGGGAACAAATAAGGATGTTTGAAAAGGGGAATACTTTGCTCCCTTTGGGACAACTGAGCTTCAAAGCACATGTCTGCTTCATGTGCTCCTTGCTGGGTCCTTACATAGTACAGAGATCATGAGAAGTATGATCTCTAGATGCAGAAAAACCCCTTTTCTCCATGGGACATTCTTTTTCTGCTCAAGGTAGGAAATCAGGCACACAGTGCACAACCTGCCCAGATCATGCAAAGATCCCTGTTTACCTTAGAGGACACCATGGGATGGAAAAAAACTGCCTAGGGATTCCACTCTAAATTTGGAGCTGCATGGATGTGTATCATTTATTTACTGATTTACTTACTTCATTTACAAAGTGGTCTCTCCTCCATTTTACCCTCAAAACAACTCTGTAAGGTAGGCTTGCCTGTGAGTATGTGACTGGTCCAAGGTCACTCAGTAAGCTTTCAT
Source organism: Gekko japonicus (assembly GCF_001447785.1). Taxonomy (NCBI): domain Eukaryota; kingdom Metazoa; phylum Chordata; class Lepidosauria; order Squamata; family Gekkonidae; genus Gekko; species Gekko japonicus. The sequence goes on from NW_015161404.1 coordinate 563,354, forward strand.
GGCAGAGTGGGGATTTGAACTCCAGTCCCCTAGAGCCTAGCTTGATAAACTAGCCATTACACCATACCAGCTGTAATGGACTCATTTTTATCATTACACTCTGAATTATAGCATCAGTTTGAAAACAAATGCAGATTTAAAAAACAAAACAAAACTCCAACTAGGATGAAAATGAGTGTGGTGAAGTAGCAGCTAGGGAATGCAAACCTCATCTGAAAGACTTGTTCGCTCTGAAGATCACAAGGTGTGTTTTTTGGTAAAGTGCTTTGTTTCAGCCTAACTTAACCCACAGGGGTGTTGTGAGGATTGCTCTGATTATTCATTGGAGAAGTAGGAGGGCACAAATGATCTATAAATATAGTGTTAAAGGACAATAGTGTTAAAGCACAATCCCTAGAACAACACAAACACACAGGCTAAGAATGGATTGATCTCCTGTTAAATTCAGCACTTATCAATATTTCAACAAATAGGTCCTTAGAAAGGCATCAAAGACTTGTTATTGTCGATGCCAAAAACTTTGTTTTAAGCAAACATTTTATGAAAGGTGCAAACTTCAGTTCTTAACAGTTCAGGTGAATGGAGAGTTCCCTTTATTATCTCCCACTGCCCTTCCCCAGCCACATGTTGGGGGTTAGGTTAATACTTGACTGCTGTTGCTGCATGGCACTGGAAAACGTCTCATAATGTGAAAATCTGAAATTTTATTCTGACAGTTTAGAAGATTATGTCTGGATATAGATGCGCGGTATGGGAAGGGTGATGGGCGGATTCTCGGGATGCTCCCGAGATGCCCAATACTTTTTCATCTTTTAGAGTGCTTCCTGGTCTCGGGGGGCCTTGCCGGATCTCCTGGAGGAAGAGCCGGCGGCAGGGGGCTTTTTGTTGGCCCCTCCCTGCTTTGGCATCGCGGGGTGTGTGTATCCAATACTGCCCTGAAGCAGGGACGAAGAGTGGGGTGGAACATGTTCTCCATGTTTTCCACACAGCCCTGACCATCCGTTATTTTAAACTCATGTTTGTATTTGTTTTTGTTGGAACTATTACATCGTAAAAAGAAAGATTTGAAAGATCAAGAGATTACCCGGAAGAGCAGTGGATTATAATACCCCCAACAAATAATTTCAATATTACAGAAAACGGCCATGAAGCGAATAGAAATTGAAAGGATTTTCGTTGCAAAAAAGGAAGGGGTAAGAAAAAGCTATTCTGTCCTGTTTGAGCTAGTGTGTGTCTGAAGTTGAAGGACAATACAGGCTTTGGTTAAAAGACTATTAGAAGTTAACCTGCATGTTGAAACGTGAAACATTAAAATGGAGTTGGGAGAGAGCAGCGAGGAATGGGATCCGTATACTGAAATTGTAACTCTCACAGCAAAACAATTAAAAAACTTACTGGTAAGGGAAATATCACAAGCCTTCAGAGCTGCCTGTAATAATTTTCTTAAAATCTCACAAAATGTGAGTCAGGATATAAGCAATAATGAAGAGCAAATCCAAATGGCTCAGGTTGTTGGTGAGAAGAGGGACGGCTTTTCGGAAGGGACGAGAGAAATGGCAGATAACCAACTGAAATCCGAGAAAGAAGAGAATCAGGAGATAGATATAGACTGGACAAAAGATACAGCAGACCTTGTACTAGAAAAAGAAGATGTAAAAAAAAGGCACCACAGTTGCTTCAGAAGAAAAAAAGGCAAAGAGACAAAAGAGAAAAAGAGGAGGAAAAGTATGGGTTAAACAGACTAAACTGAATAGAAGATTGAGGACTAATCATGGGAAGTATGGAAGACGAGTTTCAAAGATGGAAATTCATGAATACAAAAATGCAAGGCATCTGAAAGAAGTTGAAAGAAAGAAGGAAGATATGGAAAGAATAGAAGGAGAGAAGAGACTAAATTTATGTTTGTTGATTAAAAAGGTTTAATACTCTGGGATTTATGTGGCTTTTGAAAACATATTAAGAGATTGTGCTGTAATGAAGGAAGAAGTGATGTTTTGTAATTATATATTTCCAGGGGTCGTTTCGTAGAAAAAGAGCTAGGGGAACTCATTAGCATAACTCATTAGCATATGCCACACCCCCTGACATCAGGGGCGCAGCGGTGGACCTGCAAGGCCAGCGGGAGTGTGAGGAAGCCCCGCCAAGGCCCTCCTTGGCCCCAGGCAGGCAGGGGTGGGGAGAGGCGGGGAGGAAGCAACTTACCCTCCCTCTTCTCCTGCCTCCTCCTGGCTGAATGAGGGCCGGAAGCGGGGCGGCCGGAAGCAGGGGCGGGGCTTCGTCATGTGCCCCGCCCCCCGCACCTCACCCGGGGGAACTGCGATCCCCCCCGAATTGACCTCTGTATATTTCTGTTTGTGTGTTTGTTTTGTCCTTTTGTAATAAGGTTTATTTCATTAATGTGTCTTATAGCCATGAGAGACTGAGATGGATGGTGGAGGAAAGAGGGAGGAATCATGAGATTTATGTGTTGGTTTTTGTTAATCTTTTATTATATTTTCTTGAAGTATACAGTGAAGATCAATAGGCGAGTATACATGTATACATATATTTTAGAACAACTAAGCAGGTAGCAGAGCTTCAAGGGTGTAGCTTTTTTAATGTGTAAATGTTGTCTGGAGATTGATAAATGTTTGGATGAGCCTAACAGTGGAGTAAGTGGAGTTACTTAATATAGCTCATAATATAAAGAAAACTAGCAGTAAGGTATATGCAGGATTGTTAAACATAAGATATATGGGTTTTGATACCTACTGCCTTTGTTCTCCAATAGACAGATTTACCTTTTGGTTGGGCTAGTTTAAATTGGAAGTAGATAGTTCAAACAGGAAATAGAACAAAAGACGCTCAAGTGATTAAGAAAATAGCTTTACTATGAAGTTTAATTAATAGTATGAATGTCTTTGCTACATGAATTGATATGGTGATCTAGTATTAATATTGACATCAGTAAAATGAATTAGATTTGGAATGATAGTAAGAGAGAAAAAGAATATGAAATGTAATGAAAGTATAATTATGTTTGTCAATTTATTGAGGATTCTTGCGATGTATTCAATGATATGGGTATGTTTGTGTGTCTGAAAATTAATAAATAGATTACAAAAAAAAATAGAAGACTATGTCTGGTTTAGTCTTTGAGGCATCTCTCATCGCTTTAAAATTCCCAGTAATTTTAAGGTTAGAAGACTACATCAAATCATATATATACTTTTAGTGCTGCAAAAACTGTAAAAGAGATGTAAAGCAAACTTTCTTTTTTTTTCTTTGGAGGTCACCTTTGCTCAAAGCTAAAGAACCTTCAGTCAGATGTCTTCTGGAAATGTTCCCTGCATGTGAACCTGTGTGCTTCTTGGTTTAACATGTTTGAAAACAAGGTGGCAGTTTTCCCAGTGAAGTGTAAGAGACTGAGAGGAATTGGCAAGTTAACAATCACACAGCCTTTATAAACTGATGTTGCAAGTTGCAAAGGTTGCAGAACATTCAGCAGCCTGGAGCTATGCCGTCTATAAGCTGACTGCTGGTTCTCTTTGCAGAATAATGGAAAGAGAGTTTAAAGTTTTGCAAAAATGCCAGTGTATGCAATGATCTTAAGTGATATATGAAATTAACCGGAATGAAATTGTTATCATCCATTGTAGTCTGAGGAAAAGAAAGACAGCCTTATTACTGCTGAGACTGAGAAACCGCCGCCCTGATGTTAAGAATTTTTGCCAGTGTGTCTAGCCTCAATCTATATTGTACTCTGATTTGGCAGAGATAGTCTGTTGGCTTGGAATGTATGAATACTCTTGACTACTCAAGAAACAGATGTCAGCAAGTTTACAATCCAATTTCTGTGAATGAAAGGAAAGTTGTCTGTTTGATTGGGATTAAAAACCCGCACAGAAAGGCTATTTTTGGGCAGGAACGCACAGGAACGGAGTTCCGGCTGGCTCCCGAATTGGCCAAGCCCAGCAGGAACTCATTAGCATAATAGGCCACACCCAACAGCAGAAACTCATTAGGATTGGTTACATTAGGGGTGTGTGGCCTAACATGCAAAGAAGTTCCTGCTACAAAAAAAAAAGCCCTGGGTTTTGACAACAAACAAGGTAAACAGAATAAGAAGCAAAAGGTGGGTGTGGCTGGATGACCACACTTCTGGTAACATGGGGGTGCAGCCTAATGTGCTAATGAGGTGTGCTGTCAGGGTTGTGGCCTAATATGCTAATGAGTTTCTGCTGTTGGGTGTGGCATATTATGCTAATGAGTTCCTGCTGGGCTTTTTCTACAAAAAGAGCCATGAAACCATCTAATTCACAGCAGGAAAATACAAAACAAACTGTGAACTCAACAGATTAACCAATAAGGCTTTTTTAAATTTCTACTGTTTTTTACTGCTTTTGAACTCCCAGGTGTGTTTGTGTTGGAATAAAACACTCAGCCCAAAGCCATTGAGCCATTTAAGAGCAAGGACTATTGTTTCACCACTGCTACCAGCCTACCCATCTTTAACTCTATCAAGCCTGGATTGATTTGGAAGAAAGAAGGCCTTTTTTTCTAGGAAACGCCGAAGCAACCAAGCAATGCAGGCCATTTCTTGTATAACAGAAGTGCAAATGAGTGCATTTAGACAAAGTTCTTATTCAATGAAATGCTACATTACAGAGAAGAAGGCTGAGGTACTTTGTGACCCTTCACCTTGGGTTGCCAGCCAAGCAGACCTTCCATTTACAGTTTGGCAGATTCAGCTGGGAAAGGAAGAGGAAGAAGGAAAAGAAGACGACAACAGTTCGAGTGGCGAATTGGAGACGGAATCTTCTGGAGAAGACTCTCTGGCGGAGCAAGGAGCTGCAGCTCCTAAAAGTCCCTATAAACTGAGGAAGAGAAGAGGAAAAGAGAAATAGAGGCCGAAAGACTCTGAATTGTGCCTTGAAGTAAATGATGCAAAAATGTGATGATGGGGGGTATGGTTTCTGAGCAGTTAAATATGTTAAAGGTGAAAATGTGTGAAAAACTTGACAATTCATATTGACTGAAACGAGTTATGACTTAATGTAACTAAGCTTTTTTGAGGATCTCCTCTCTTGGGTTTTTAGGTATTAGTTGGTTTCTTTCCTTTCTCCCAATATATGTACCCCGTCCCTATTATTTTCTGTAGTATTTGTAAATTTATAAAAACAATAAAAAATTCCCTCCGGGGGCTTTAAAAAAAAATCTAGTGTTTAGAAACTGCTCTCGAAAACATGCGACACAATTCAAGGTGCTGGTTTGACCTTCTAAACCCTATATGGTTCGGGACCAATGTACATGAAGGCCTGCCTACTCCCTTATGAACCAGTCCAACCACTACAGTGATCTTTGGAGACCCTGCCCTGCTTTGGGTGCCCCTGCCTCCTGAGTAGGGTTGCCAGCGGGGATTTGGGGGGTGGTCTGGGGGGGGGACATCGTATGGAAGTGACATCATTGCGTTGGGGGCACTCTAGTATTCGGGCTAAACAATGTGGGGTTTTTGCCCTCAATCTGGGCAAACTGGATGAGTTTGCCCAAATACCAGAGCATCCCCAGTGATGTCCCCAACGTGATGACATCACTTCCATGTGTCATCATTGCGTCGGGGACATGGCGCAGTGATGTCCCTGTTTAGGGGAGCAGTTTCCCCTGCCTGCCATCTGGTCCACAGTGGAGGGAAGCCCATGAAACTGAGAGATCCCCCCCCGAACCAGGGGGGCTGGCAACCCTACTCCTGAGATTAGGTGGGTGGCAACAATGGAGAGAAGAAGAAGAGATTGGATTTTTACCCTGCCCTTCAATACCCGAAGGACTCTCAGAGCAGCTTTCCCTTCCTCTCCCCACAAAACACCCTGTGAGGTAGGTGGGGCTGAGAGAGCTCTTTCAAGAACTGCTCTTTCCAGAACAGCTCTGAAAGAATTTGTGACTGACCCAAGGTCACAACTGCAGCTGCATGTGGGGGAGTGGGGAATCAAACCCGGCTCTCCCAGATTAGAGTCCATGCTTCTAACCACTACACCAAACTGAGGACATTCTCAGCAGTGGCACTAACTCTGGAACCCTCTCGCTAGGGAGACTCGTTTGTCCTCTTCTGTTGCCATCTCCCACCAGTGGAAGAAGGGTTTTTTTGTTCCATTTTGCATTCCCTCAGTGATACCTCCTTCCGGACCAATGTTTTAATTGCTGTTTGTATGTTTTTGTATGTATTTTAAATCTGTTTTTGTTTTAATGATGCATGTTGGGGAGTTGATTTCAATGGCTTAAACTTTAATTTCCCTTCCTACGTAAGTGGAAATCCAGCAACTGGACCTTCCTGTGCAGACTCATACATGCATATACCCACTGTAACTCACCAGAGTCTGTGAAGCAGAAGAAATATGTTCTTATTAATATAACCATCATATTATAGCTTTTGAAAATAATACAGATCATGTTCCCCTGGAGTTCTTTCTTCCTTTTATATGACTTTTTATAGCTCAGGAGGAATTATAGCCACTTCTGAGTGTCTCAACAGCTATGGTGGTGTTGCTTGTAACCATGAGTCATGACTGTAATAATAACTCATTATAACCATTATCAAAAGCCAGAAATGTGGGGGCCAAAAGTCTTGACAAGGTTTGGTTAAATATCGTAAGGAAGGAGTTACATTCTGTCTAGTAAATAATTTCTGGAATGGCATTCTTGCTCATTCATGCAAAAATCTAGCATGTCACTGAGCCTTATTGGCCTAATGGTGGGATCTTAGATAAAATCTAACATGCAGTCAAAAAGCATATAGTAGAAAGTCAGCTACCTTGTAAATAATTTCTCATCATTTTAGCTCAAGTGGCAAGCAGACACATGTAGCCCTTTCACATTAGCCACAGATGCAAATTCTGAAAGGGGAAAACAGAAGGAATATACTGCCATCTTTTGTTCTTGGGAAATCTAGCCTATTGAGTTCTCATTTGGAAACATAAACCTTGCGGAGTAATTTACTCTAAAAGTCCTGCATTGTGCCTAGAACACGATAGTTAGATGTGCTTTCAGAAGTCACCTGTTTCCTACAAAGCAAGGAGGAAAAATAGTGACTTTAAAAGATTAAGCAGGGATGTTAAAACAGAGAAGCAAAGCTTCAGAATTTCCATTTCTAAAAGTGCAACTGTCATTTAAAAACTTTCCTCCTGATTTTACAGCATCCTGTGCAATAACTCTTAACTATGTCAGATATTTATACTATTATTGAGATATTATATCTTCCTGCCCACAGGTAAAAACAGGCAGACAAGGGAGAGAATTGTGGAGAACTAGGAAGTCTTTAATTCTTTTGTGATAGTGGAGAATAGATCTGGAATCTATAAGGACAGCAGTCCTTGCTACCTTCTGACTGATGCAAGGGAAAGTTATGGGACTTATTCAGTCCATCGACACATGCCAAGGTGCTTTGTGTTTTTGACTTTGAAAGAGGATTGAATTCAAGATAATCAATAATAAATCAGGGCTCCACGTTCTTGGGAAATTAGTTCCCAGCTGGAAAGTTGCAGGTGACATGTTACTGACTGATTCAAAATCAGGTCGGGGGACCATGTTGAAACAACACATCAAAAATCATAATGTGTGGTTTGGCCCTCAGAGAGCACAACGGGGGCACATGTCACTGCAATACTGAAGCTGCCGGCAAAATACCTGTGACAAAGGGTGGATAGTCTTGTTGTTGGGAGCGTAGTCACTGAAGTACAAATGACTCTTATAAAGCAGTTCACATTGCTTGTATAAAAAACCATTTTTGACCATAGTTAGTACATACCGTGATTTGTTGCCTTGGCCCTGGATAAGATCACTATCATATGGACTACCATTTGACTCACCTTCTCTGGGACCTTTGGACCTCACAGCTCTGTTTTTTTTTTCTTATTTACCATGTATGTCTGCCAACTGAGGATATACTTTATACATCTGACAATGTGTGTGCTAGCTGACAAAAGATTATGCCACAGTAAATCTAAAATAAATAAAGTGCTGCAAGACTCCTTTTAGTTTATGGTTAATAGTAGATTAATTTACAAATGTATAACCAGAGCATTCCCTAACCTGAATAGCCCGGTCTTGGAAGTCAAGCATGGTTGGCCCTGGTTAGGGTTTAGATGGGAGATGTAATGTATCAAGTTCCGACCGCGTGGTCAGCTTGGGCACCACGCGGTCAAGAGCAAGCATCGAGCTTCACTCCGATAAACAAAGTACGATGCAGATCCTAGCCCATACCAACCAGAGGGCTAGGCTCCAGGCCAAGAGCCTATGGGACTCTTGGCCACTAGTTAGGACCTATTGGGAAGTGGGGGGGGGTGTTCTGGATGGTGGATTTACGGGGATATAAGCCGGCCTGCGAGCCAGCTAGGGTTGTCTTGTTCTTGATCTAATAAAGTACGCTAGGCTGAAATCACTTGTCCTTCTGCATAGTTTTCAGGAGACCACCAAGGAATAGGAGCATTGCTATGCAGAGGCAGGCAATGACAAACCACCTCTGAATGTCTCTTGCCTTGAAAACCCTACAGGATCACCATAATCTGTTGCAACAAGAAAGAAAAAGAAAGAAAAAGAAAGAAAAAGAAAGAAAGAAAGAAAGAAAGAAAAAGAAAGAAAGAAAGAAAGAAAGAAAGAAAGAAAGAAAGAGGCATTACAAGATGATAGATTCACTACCCTGTATTAGGTCTCCAGAGTTCCAGATGTTCAAAGGGTAAGCCGGTAAAAGAAAAGGTAAACCTCACTCCCTGGTTCCATCCCCCAAATCTGTGCATTCAACTAAACATTTGCATACAGTACTACAGTACAAGTGTACACAAATATGCACACAACTGGTATGCTATAAAAAGCAGGTTCATAATCAAATGTACAGAGCCTACATAGAATCATAGAGTCACAGAGTTGGCAGGGATCTCTAGGGTCATCTGGTCCAACCCCCTGCACAAGGCAGGAAATTCACAAATACCTCCCCCTCCACACACCTACTGTTCCATGCCCAGAAGATGACAAAAAACCTCCAGGATCCCGCCCAAATCGGCCTGGAGAAAAATTGCTTCCTGACCCCAAAGTGGCAATCAGCATCTCCCTGGGCATGTAAGAAGGGGCCAGAAGAACTAAGCACTGGTGCAACCCTTCCTGTCCTCCCTCTCATGATCTGCCTAAGTTCACAGAATCCGCATTGCTGTCAGATGGCCATCTAGCCTCTGTTTGAAAACCTCCAAAGAAGGAGAGCCCACCACCTCCCGAGGAAGCCTGTTCCACTGAGGAATCACTCTGTCAGGAAGTTCTTCCTAATGTTTAGCCAAAAACATGCATACATTGTAGGCAGATGTTTGTTTATACTGTATACATGTACAAGTGTGTATACTGTCTGTAGTATTTGTTGTTGTTCAGTCGCACAGTCGAGTCCGACTCTTTGCGACCCCATGGACCAGCTCCCGCCAGGCCTTCCGGTCTTCCGCCGTCCTCTGAAGTTTGCTCAACTTCATGTTCGTCTGTAGTATACACACTCGTAAACATCTGCAGAGTCCTCAAAGGACCTCAATGTGCTTCATTTGCAGCCATCTCACAGTTCTCTGTATCTCTCTTATTTATTTGTTAAAGGTTAAGACACTGAGCTGCAGACTGGAAGGTCTGTAGTTCAGCAGTTTGAGAAGCTAGTGCCATGTGACGGAGTGAGCTCCTGTCTCTGGCCCCAGCTCCTGCCAACCTAGCTTTTCGAAAGCAAGAAATTGCAAGTAGATAAATAGGTACCGCTTTGGTGGGAAGGTAACAGCGTTCTGTACGCCTCAGTGTTTAGTCATGCCAGCCACATGACCATGGAAACGTCTTTGGACAGCGCTGGCTCGTCGGCTTGGAAATGGAGATGAGCACCGCCCCCTAGAGTCGGATTCAACTAGCTTTTGAGCAAGGGAAACCTTTAGCTTTACTTATTGAAATTGGGGTACTGAAGGGAAAAGGAATAGGGAAATTAAAATATTTTAAGACTATTTAACATATACATAATGACGATCAATAACACAGTAAAGATAGAGCATTAAGAATACACATTTCATATATAGGCTAATATTTGAAAATGTCTTCAATTCTAATTAAAAGTAACGCTACAGCAACAAATATTTAGTATATCTTATATAAGGACTGTCATTAAAGGTCAAACTTACCGTTATTTACCATTAACTATTAAACATTAAATATTTAGCTTAATTTATACATTATATTGAGATATTGGGAGGTCTTATGGTAATTATCATAACCAAACTATAATCAATAGGACAATTAATACATTTTAGGAATATTTCAGAAAAATAGAGCAGTAAAGCCGGTCTACAGATGCATCGAATACTTATCTTATGTGGAACATTATTTCAAAAAATGCTAACATTTATAATATTGTTTAAATATCATAACAACCTTACTTATATGAATTCCTAAGCCATCATTATATTAATAAATCTAAAAAATGATATTACAGTAATTTCAGTACAATTGAAGTAACAAAGAATTCACTCATTTTCCATCTGTATTTATAATAAGCATATTAATTTTCTAAAAATATTTCAAATTCTTTGATTGATTCTTTGTTTATATAATTAATTAATTTAGCCATTACAGCATATTCTGCTATTTTACCTTTCCAGTTTTCTTTAGTAGAGCATTCTTCTGCTTTCCCTTTAGCCACCCAAATTATTGTGGCTGCAGTCAGCATATATCTGAACAGGACATGAAATGTTCTTTCAATGATATCTGGCAGAATTCCCAACAGACTAGTCTCTGTTTTCATGGCAAAGTTGATTTTTAAAATTTTCTAGGTCTCACCATGTACATCTTTCCAGAATTTTCTTGCTTTTTTGCAAGTGCACCACATGTGATAGAAAGTGCCATCTCTCTCTTCGCATCCCCAGCATGCCCCTATATAGCTCTTGTCCATATTTTAATTTCTTTAGGATTAATATACCATCTTATACCAATTTTCTCTTAATGCTTGACTCGCAGTGAATTTTATATCTTTCATCCATAAATTTTCCCATTGTTGAAATTTATCTTTTGCCCAACATTCTGAATCCATTTTAACATACACATTTTAACTTGTTCCATTTCTGTATCATATTGAAGTAACACTTTGTAGATCCCAGACATGGGTGTGTATCCCTTCTGTCAGGTCTGCAGTTTCTAATTTCATTAATCTGTCATTTTGATTTTGGATCCAGTCTGCAATCCAGACCAGGCCTGCTGCTTGATGGTATAACTTAATGTTGGATGTCGCTAGGCCTCCTTTCCCCCCCCCATCTTGTAACACTTAAAATCTGATTCTTGGCTTCTTGTATTTTCATATAAAGTATTTATTTGCTTTTGCGAGTCTTTCAAGGTATTCTCTTGTATATTAATTGGTATCATCTGAAATAAAAAGTTTATTTTTAGCAATATATTCATTTTCATTGCAGAAATTCCACCCAGCCAGGATGATTTTAATTTGGACTGTATTTCCATATATTTTTGTATTCTCTTCCAGACAGAGTCATAATTATCTCTGAATAATGTATTACTTTGTCCAGTCAAATTTATGCGCAAATATTTAACTGGATCTTTCGTTAATTCATATCCTGTAACTTTCTTCAGGTACCTGAAGCTTCATTCCATGCAGGCAAGATTACAGTCAATTTCCTTTTCAGATTTGCCCACTGAAACTTCCACTGGTTGGGAGCTTCTGAACCAGAGAACAGAGCCAAAAAGGAAAGAGGATGCTTTGTTTGCCTTGCTTGGCTCTTTTCAATGCACTGAGTTCATCTGTTTATTTATTAGTCTTAGGGCCTGACCTTTGCACCCTCCTTGCTCACAAGGGCAGCTCTTATTCAGGTGGGTAATTGCAGTAATCCTCTCAGCAGTCATTTGATGTTCGCAGCCTATCCTAAACACAGCTCCAGCCTCCAGACCAATCTTTTGTTTGGAAATTAATCTCAATTACGTTGGTGGGATTTATTTCCTAGTATGTGTTTTTAGGACTGCTTACTTCAAAGTAAGCTTAATTAAAGTTTTACTTTGTGTTTCATTTTGCTACTTCTCCATTATCATTGTTGGGCTATAGACCTTCTGTTGCTTTTTAAGGCACCTTTAAAAATTACCTACTGGTTTATGAATGTTCTATTACTAATAACTCTTTTTTATTTAGTTTTATTGCTGTCTTTCAGACAGTTCAGAACTTGAACTGGCTGCTTTTTTAGAGTGAGAGCTGTGGTATAAAACTGGTACAAAATAATAAATATAATATAAAGGGCAGTGGTTTGTATCCAAACATTTAGGACTAGGAGGTGAATCTGTGTTTAGCACAATAATCAAGGCTGCATTCAGATGTCAAATGGAGTTCATTTCTTCTCTTTAACCAGGATTCTAAACCATAGTCCCAGGCTTGAATCCATGACTGTGGAGAGGAAACAATATCCAGTTTCCCCAGGCACCTACTTGCTTTTGGATGTCACATCAAGTTTGATTGAACCAAACCAGGAAGCCTTCAATCTTACTCAATGCATGAGGCAAGAGGTTGAGAGAAGGGAGACAGGAGCACATGAACACAGCAAATAAACTGTGTGTATGCCTCTCACAAGCAAGCAGAGGTGACGTCTGAATGTGGCCAAACTAAATACCAGCACATGTATAACTCGAATTGGCTTCCTGTTGCACTAAGTACATTTATAGTTATGATGCTTCCTCACTGTAGCAATTGAAAACTCATGCATAAAATATTAGGATACTTTGAGCTTAAATATTTCATAATAAAATAAGTGATACAAAAGGCAGCCAATCTCACAAAGTTTCTAAAAAAAGGAACTCTTGATTTAAAACGTGTCAGTGTATTTCCTGTTACATTTTTAGATTTCAAATAAAGGCCAAATATATGTAACAGGGCATAGAGTAGTTGATTAGATGGCACATGTCTCAACAGCTTCATAATCACTTGGTTTTAAAAATGTATTGCATAAAGAAATCTTTAATGTGAACTTTTAAAAAAACTTAAATTGAGGATGAAAAATGCATGATGCCCTGTTTTTAGTAATATATTTTTGGACAAGAAATCTCTAATGCTACTCATTCAGTGAAGGCTGACAGGTGAGTCTATAAACACAGTAAAATATTTCCATTGTATGGTGTACAATTAGGGCCACAGCACTGGGAGGGGAATGGGTAAATTTTACTGGAAGCCAGAGATCTTGTGGATCCTGGCTCAGGATATAATCACATTATCATGATATGGCACTTACAACATTTCAGAAATAAAATATATTGAGTGGGATCGAGAAAGCTTCTACACTAGTGAAAACAAGAGGAAGGGGTTAGCCTATGGTCACCCAAAAGGTTGTGTTGGGCATCATAGGACATGCATGGACAAAAGGCATGTGGAAGGGGGACAGTAAGGATCTAACGTACTGGCTGGATCTAACCCATTATTTTCTTTTATAACTCATATGATTGCATGAAATCATAGAGGGGGACCAATGCTACTTGTCTGTACCAAGCACAGAAAAATGATTTCTTGCACCCCTCTCAAAAACAAAAAAATGATACTTGCCCCCCTCTCAAAAGCAATCAGTTAATCAATTACATAATTTTAGACAGATTACTCAAATTAAAATGGGGTTTTCTATACCAGAATTTTCCCACCAGGGAGAAAAAAATTAGTTTTGTGTATGTGTGTTTTAATTACTGCAAGTATAACACAAGTTGAACAACTGGAGTTACAAGAGAAATCTCCTGTAGCAAAGAAAATGTGGAAACAATGAAGAGTTGAGAAAGTGTCAAGACACTGGAGACTAACAGTAAAATAGAGAGACAAGCAGGGAGATGAGAGAGATTTTGTGTATAACAGTTGTGGCTTTGTGAGCAATGGAACAATGTGCACTGCCTGATCAATAAACAACATTATATGCCCAAATCAGAAAAGAAAGAAGACTGTCAGCCTTGCACTCTGCTGGCATTTGCTGGGTCCATTGTGAGTCACTTGTTCTACGTCTGTAAATTCACTTGTTAACTACTTCCTAATGCAAGTGTTCAACGGGTTTGTAGAATTAAGAGGTGGAAAGGCAGTTATTTTAACCATCAAGCTCATATTCAGAAACAATGATGCACAGGAAACAAAAGGCATAGACTTGTCACTGGTTCTTTATATCAAAGAATTATTCCCTATTTAATATTAATACTCATGAAAAAGAAGAAATGCTTGACAGCTGCAAAAAAATTACTTTAATTCAATATACTAGTGGATCTTTGCGGGGGCAGAAAGATAAAAGTTTGTAATTCTATAAATAAAATAAAAAACTACTGGTAATGTTTTGACACGTGAGGTATCATCTGTTTCTAATCTTACACTATGTTCCTTCTTTTTATGGTTTTTGGATGGCAATTCTCAGGGGTCGTTTCGTAGAAAAAGAGCTATGGGCACTCATTAGCATAACTCATTAGCATATGCCACACCCCCTGACATCACCGGAAGTGTGTCATAAGGCCACACACCCCGCCCCGGGTGGGGAGAGGCAGGGAGGAAGCAACTTACCCTCCCTCTTCTCCTGCCTCCTCCTGGCTGAATGAGGGCCGGAAGCGGGGCGGCCGGAAGCAGGGGGCGGGGCTTCGTCATGTGCCCCGTCCCCCGTACCTCACCCGGGGGAACTGCGATCCCCCGCGATCCCCCCCGAAATGACCTCTGGCAATTCTAATGAGGAATTCAAATTGCACCCAAATACACAGTGACTCTTCTAATTTAGATGGTACTAACTGGCTTTAAAACAATACCCTTCGTTATATGGACTGGCAACCTCTCTTTGTTCACTCAGTGAACAAGTGTATTTCTTTATTATAAGTAGTAGGCATATGGATTACAAATACATAGCTCTCATAACATTTAGCAATGAAATATGGTGATTTTCTAGCAATGGAACTCGATGATAATTCACAGGTACATTGTATCTGTACATTTTTGTCAACTTTCAATACTGAAAGTAGTGGACATAAACATGAGATATGAAATTGAGACTTATTTTACATGGATTTTCAACTAAAACAGTTTTTAGTCAGTATATGTTCTTATATTTTATCTTTTGTGTATTATTTTTTTCCCCTAATGTTAGTGCCAATAAAGGTAACTGAACTGAGAACATTTATATTTTAGGTACTTATACTCCACTTCTTTCCACAATTGGGACTCAAATCAGCTCCCATCTGCCCTTCTTGAAGGGAGATATGCATGTATCCCATGTGTACAAGAGGTCTCTGCCCATGTCAGTCTGGAATGGTAGAAACAATCAGACATTTCCTCTTACACTGCCAATTTTACCAGGACATTCAGAACATGTACATTACCCCAATTCTGTCCAAACATCCAGGTAGGTCAAATGATTTTTATACTTCTCTTCTTCTTGTCAACCGTTTTAACTAAACTACCCTTAAGGTAGCAAGTTTCTGCACTCTGGCATGCTCAACAAGGCAGAAGAACATGGTCTAGTATTTTAATAATTTTATTATTTCTATTAATTCTACATTTTCTGTCGTTGTTGTTGTTCAGTCACACAGTCGAGTCCGACTCTTTGCAACCCCATGGACCCCATCACGCCAGGCCCTCCTGTCTTCCACTGTCCTCCAGAGTTTGTTCAATTTCATGTTTGTTGCATCGATAACACTGTCTATCTCATCCTTTGTTGTCCCCTTCTTATGTTACTTTCAGTCATTGCCAGCATCAGGGTCTTCTCCAGTGAGTGCTTCCTTCTCATTTGGTGGCCAAAGTATCTGAGCTTCGGCTTCAGTATCTGGCCTTCCAGGGAACAGTCAGGGGTGATTTCCTTTAGGATTGACTGATGTGATCTCTTTGCAGTCTAAGGGATTCTCAAGAGTCTTCTCCAGCATCATAACTCAAAAGCATCTAATCTTCAGCACTTGGCCTTCCTTATGGTCCAACTCCCGCAGCCATTCATTACTACTGGGAATACCATTGCTTTGACCATATGGACTTTTGTTGGCAGGGTGATGTCTCTTCTTTTTATTATGCTGTCTAGGTTTGCCATCACTTTCCTCCCAAGGAGCAGGCGTCTTTTAATTTCATGGCTACAGTCACCATCTGCAGTGATCTTGGATCCCAGGAACATGAAGTCTGTCACTGCTTCTATGACTTCCCCTCCTACTTTCCTAGGAGTGATGGGGCCGAATGCTATGATCTTAGTTTTTTTTGATGTTGAGTTTCAAGCCAATTTTTGTGCTTTCCTCTTTCATGCTCAGCAAGAGGCTCTTGAGGTCCTCGTCACTTTCTGCCATTAGAGTGGTATCGTCTGCATATCTGAGGTTGTTGATGTTTTTCCTGACAATCTTAATTCCGGCTTGTGATTCATGCAGGCTGGCATTTCGCATGATGTACTCTGCATATAAATTAAATAAGCAGGGTGACAATATACGTCCTTGTATTCCTTTTCCTATGCTAAACCAATCAATTGTTCCATATCTTGTCACTTCTTGACCCATATACAGGTTTCTCAGGAGACATGTGAGATAGTCTGGAACTCACATCTCTTTAAGGACTTGCCACAGTTTGTTATCATTCATACAATCAAAGGCTTTAGTGTAGTCAATGAAGATGTTTTTCTGGTACTCCCTTGCTTTCTCTATAATCCAGTGAATGTTGGCAATTTGATCTCTAGTTCCTCAACCTCTTTGAAACCCAGCTTGTACTTCTGGCAGTTCTCTATCCACATACTGCTGAAGCCTAGCTTGTAGGATCTTGAGCATGACTTTGCTAGCGTGTGAAATGAATGCAATTGGGTGATAGTTTGAACATTCCTTGGCATTGCCCTTCTTTGGGACTGGAATGTAAACTGACCTTTTCCAATCCTGGGGCCACTGTTGCGTTTTCCAAATTTGCTGGCATATTGAGTAAAGCACTTTAACAGCATCACCTTTTAGTACTTTGAATAGCTCATCTGGGATACTGTCATCTCCGCTAGCTTTGTTGTTAGTAATGCTTTCTAAGGTCCATTGGACTTCATACTCCAGGATGTCTGGCTCGAGGTCAGTGATCACACCATCATGGTTGTTGCGGACATTGAGATCCACCTTGTATAGTTCTTCTGTGTATTCTTCCCATCTTTTCCTTCATTCAGGAAGGCCTCCTTATCTCTCCTTGCTGTTCTCTGGAAATCTGCATTCAGTTGGGTAAATCTTTCATTTTCACCTTTGCCTTTTGCTTTCCCTCTTTCATCTGCTATTTGTAAAGTCTTTCTTGCATTTCTTTTTCTTTGGGATGGTGCTGATTGCTGCCTCCTGTACAATGTCACAAACCTCCATCCATAGTTCTTCAGGCACTCTGTCTATCAGATCTAGGCCCTTAAACCTATTCTTCATGTCCACTGTATATTCATAAAGGATGTGATCTAGGTCAAACCTGAATGGCCTAGTGGTTTTCCCAACTTTCTTCAGTTTAAGCCTGAATTTTGCAATGAGTAGCTCAGGATCTGAGCCACAGTTAGCCTCCAGGTCTTGTTTTTACTGACTGAATAGAGCTTCTCTATCTTTGACTGCAAATTATATAATCAATCTGGTTTTGGTGTTGCCCAACTGGTGATGTCCATGTGTAGACTGGCCTCTTAGGTTGTTGGAACCTCTTCTGTTTGCTATGACCAGCGTGTTCTCTTGACAAAACTCTGTTACCCTTTGCCCGGCTTCATTTTGTTCTCCAAGGCCAAACTTGTCCATTATTCTGGTTACCTTTTGACTTCCTACTTTAGCATTCCAGTCCCCTATCATGACATCTGTACAGAATCTGTTTTATGTATTCAATGTGTATTATACATTGATATTCTTAACTGCTGATCTCAGATTGTAATAATAATAAAAAACTGAAACTGCACTATGTTTCCAAGGCAGTAACATTTTTTAGTTAATTAGAGCCCCAGAATCAGGAGTAATGGTCATACTTTGGTTTGTGGGCTACTGATTTCAATGCAGGGATCTCATTCATTGTCTGACTGACACACTTAACCAACAGATAGCCCACTAACTCTGTTTGTCCACTGCCAAGCAAATCAATAGTTTGACTGATATTTCACAGCATGAATTACTTACCAGCTCAGATCAAGTTCATGATGAGCAATGATGTCTACTGTATCTTCTTAGATTCTCATTAACACTTAGTAGCCCCCAAACAATGGTGGGATATACTGGCAGAAGCATAGGTCAACAGTGAAATTTTTTGCCTTTCAGTTTTTAAAGCTTGACATTTTACTATACTGCTGTATGGAACTCCGTTGTCCAATATAGAGGGTTTTTAAAAAGATATGTGTGTCTATTTGTTTTGCATACGAGAAAGATTACATTGACCCAGAGTATAGACAGAAGGCAAGGGTCCTCAAAAGCCTAAAGATCTCCCATGATTAGCAAGGGAGGGTGCTGACCTTACCCATCTCACTCCCCCACCCCATGTCTTGAGCTATCTGCCCTTAATTAACTGGTAAAATTGTTTTTGCCTGGCTGCTTTCAAGCTGCTAAACAGGAGGGAAGTCTCTCTCTCTCTCTCTCTCTCTCTCTCTCTCTCACACACACACACACACACACACACAGAATCAGGATCCAGTTCAGGATTAGGTGGTGGGCCAAGACTTTTCGGGCAAGTTGTCCCTTTTCCATAGCACTGCAGAGTGATAGTAAAATAGTCTCCTGTGCACCCCTACCCCATTCAGTCTTTATTTGAAAGGACTGGTTCACTTTTGCTGGATCCGGGTTGTTAGAGATAGTAATCTTAATGCTGCTGTTACTTGCTGTGCAGCCATATGTTTGGGAGAAAAGCAGGGCTGTCACTATTTAAATAAAATGAACATTCAGTTCCTGTGTCTCTAAAAGTCTGAAAAAGTCAGTGCAATGAATACACCAGAGGCAAACTGTCACCTCAGTGGCTCATCTAATGTCTTTGCTAGTGTCAGAAAGCACCAAGCAGGGATGCATAATCGCTCTGATAGATCAGTTTAGCGAGACTGTCGGAAAACACTGACATCTGTTGCGTCCTATGGAAACAGGAACATGGTGTTGATGTTGTCACAGAAACACAGCGGCTTTCCATCAAGGTCACTGCCAGTCCAAGGCACCCAAGAAAGGTCACACAAAGGAGACTGTGACTTTATGTGCACAGCTGACAAAAAACCAGAAAGGGGGGGAAAAACCATGTAGTTAATTACCATACACACATTCACAAAACATATTCAACAGACTGAGTTCAGAATTAAAAATGAAAATCTGCAGGTTCAAATCTTTCAGAAAGCTGGACCCTACCTCTTCCTGGGGGGGGGGGGGGATGCAAAAGGGGAATGCAAGAAATCCTCAGACCTGGACTTGCTCAGTGCTGCACCCCAACAGCTTCTGTTGTTTGTTTGCGTTAGCAGTAGGCTTGCCAGCTCCAGGCTGGACAATACCTGGATATTTTGGGGGTGGAGCCTGCCTGAGGAGGGTGGGGTTTGGAGAGGGGCGGGACCTCAGCAGGGTATAATGCCATAGAGCTCACCCTCCAAAGCAGCCATTTTCTTTAGGGGAACTGATCTTGGTCGCCTGGAGATCAACTATAATGGTGGGAGATCTCCAGGTGCCACCTGGAGGTTGGCAACTCTAGTTAGCAGATGTGTTCTTCTCAAATCGAATCCTTCTGCCATACAGGCCAACTTCTCTGAGCCTGGAATAGTCCAGTTTTTGAGTTACACGGAACTTTTCACCTAGCGGGAACAGAAAAGGGTTGCTCGGTGCCAGTATCAGCTGCTCCCTGTCTTTGTAGCCATTCCAACTTATGCCGGCTGCGAGTGAATGATTCTGTTCTTGGATTCGGTCCACTCCTCCGTCCTCGCACCGGCCAGCTCCAGACCCTGCAACACAGCCTACCACGTGATGTGAAACTCCTCGTCTATGGAATCCCGGGATGGGGAGGAGGGGGGGGGGAGTCGTTTACATTGTTGATTTTGGGCAGCCGCGCGCAGCCGCAGTGCGGGTAAGCCGGTGTGTGTGAGAGACGCGGGTTGCCACAAAGAGGCACGAGAGGAGTTTGCCGGAGAAAACTCTGAGTCGGTCCCGGGTTGTTGAAAACAGGCGGCTTTCCCTGTCGCCTTGGAGCCGCCGCTGCCGCCGCTCCTCGGGTGGGCTTTCCTGGCGGTGAAGAAGCGGTGCCTGGCTGGCACAGCCTTCTCCCTTTGGAGCTGCCTGGTTGGGAAAGCCGACGCTGCCTCTACGCGCCGGGACGTGCAGTCGGTCCCCCCGCCCCGCGCAGGTTAAACAACAGGGAGGTGAGTCTTGCTGTGTGGCTCGGGAAGTGGGCATTGAGCTGGGCTGAGTGCGACCCGCAGGCGGGAGGAGAGCTGCGACTTGTTCTCGGTGGAAGCCAGGAAGGAAACTTTGCAAAACTGTGCTAAGAAATGTGTGTGAAGCGTAGCCCGTGAGTGAGTATCTGCCCGCCTTTCCACACACCCTTCTTCCCGGGAAGGTTGAATCATCTGAAAACGGGCTTGGGGATGCCGACTGGGCGCTGGGAGCCCTTTGGCCGGAGGATCGGCTGTTCTGTTTTCTCTCTTATCTCCCCTGTATCCTTCTCCTATGACTTTGTGCTTTATCTCATGCGTTGGGGGGCGGGAGGGGAATCTAGGCTGTTGCTTTGGCAGCCCTGCTACTGCCTGCACAGCCTAGGGCTGCAGTACTCCCTCCCCCCTTCGGGTTCCCCTTCACTTGACATTGCAGGAGCCAGGGCCCTAGGGGGGGGGGAGCCGGAATGGGGGGCTGCCTCTTCCCTCTGCTCTTTTGGTGCTTCACCTCTTCCTTCAGTTCTTTGGGACAGCAGGGATGAGGGAGGCTTTTGTTCTAGAAACATCAAAGGTATTTGGGATGGGGAGGGGGAGTAATTTTGGAGGCCAGAAGATGATGCCTGTCAGCACTTCAGTTATTCTGGCTTCTGGTACAGGGGGAAAGAATCAAAGTTTCTTCCCTCCCTGTCGGGCTGCCACTGCTGCTGTGCACCTGAATTAGCTAATGAAGCTGCATTTTATACATAGCTGGAAGCTTATTGATCTATGGTTATTACTCAGAGGTCTGGCTTAAGCAGCCTGTTGAGAGCCTGCAGGAAAATTGTCTCCTCCAGCTATCTTTTTTTTTTTTTTTTTGGTAACCTTGTTTCTTATTACTATTTGTAACCTGAGGATTCACACACTTGCCAAAAGTTCATGGTTGTTCCCCAACTATGGAAAAAAGTATAATTTCTTTGATTACACGATCATCTGCTTCCCCAACCCACCTCCTATTTCTAATAGAGGCTGTTTATTGCATGACAACTCTGCTTTACTAGAAACAGTCCTTGTACCTGGGCCTGAAAAAAGTAGTCCAACTTTGTCATGCATTTGGCTGTCTACTTCTGAATACTAGTAAATAGGTCACTCACTTTACAGCAAAACATACTTAGTTTAGCTTGAATAAAATTGATTTTAAGCCCATTAGTATAACCCCATATTTTGCATTGGCGTTGCTCTGGAGTGGTTAAAATAATTATCCTCATTATGTGAGGAATAGTTCAGACAAAGCACTAGCCTTTTGAAGCTCCGTCTGGTTGTATTGCAGGCAGCCACACACAAAGTCTGTATATGAGAAGTAAGCACAAGTCCTATTGATTTTTTTAACAGAAGCATTACCTTCATACTTTTTATATTTCCATTTTGTAATAGCATTGCTCTGTACTTCAGTATGGTTATGGCTTAGCAAGGGTGAAATAAATAATTATCACCAATTCCACAATACCAGTAGAATTAATTTACTCTGTGACCTGTTTATTAGCCAAGTCTGAGCTTAGTATTTGTAGTGGAGTATAGAGAAAAAGGGGTATGGAGGGTTACTGAATGGCCCAATACAAAACTGTTGTTCAGTCTGTTCATCTGGGATGTGCTTCCCTGTGTCCCAGATGGATTGTAAACATGGGTTAGCTTTTCCTTGGGCCAGCTCAGGTACTGCAATGTTTTAATACAGGAGAAGATATAGTGCTTTGTGTCTGTGACACTCTTGACTTCAGTATCTCGGATTGGGATATACTTTACACTACTGTTCTATTTGATCAAGTATTTAACTAGC
This sequence comes from Gekko japonicus, assembly GCF_001447785.1. Lineage (NCBI taxonomy): Eukaryota > Metazoa > Chordata > Lepidosauria > Squamata > Gekkonidae > Gekko > Gekko japonicus. The sequence goes on from NW_015161404.1 coordinate 585,455, forward strand.
AAAATGAATTTGCAGTCTTGTGGAGGTCACTGGGGTAACCTCTGAAAAGATTCTTGATGTTGCTAGTACACTTAACTGATATTCTTTAGATAAAGCAGAACTGATTCTTGAGAAGAAACAGCTGCTAACTACATTTTGCCATGTGACTCCCCGAGGAAATGCACGCTGTGCTGCTGTTGTGAAAAGTTTGGCTGAAGTGGGAATGAAAGACTTCAGTAAGCAATGGTGGTGTGGCTTGGGATAATTGTGTGCAGACACTGCTTCTGGGACTGTGCAGAGTCTGCCTCTCAACATGGTGCTGCTATTGGAAGTATACTGGTAACCAGTACAATTCAAATGTATTGGTTTAGCAGGTGCACTGAATCAGGCTGTCACATTTTGAACCAGCTGAGGTAAAAACTGTTTAAGAATATTTTTTTTGTAGCGTGTGTTACTGTAGTCCAAGTTATGAATACAGGATGATCCCTAGGTCCTTGGCTTTCAGGAGGGGGGGGACTCTGGTGCAACTGAGACTGGGGGGGGGGAAGCTCTTCTGGCCATGACCATCCCCATGCTGTAAGTTTACCATTTGAAGTGATTGACCTAATAAAGAACAGCATATTGGCACTTATATTTTAATTCCAGCCTTTGTTCCATCTCCCTACACTGTCTTCTGTCAACATTCCTGTGAGGTAGGTTTGGTTGAGTGTGTGTGCTGGCCCAAGGACTTTCAGTAAACTTCATGGTAGAGTGAGGATTTGAACTTGGGACTCCTGTCCTGGTCCATCACTCTGATTACTGTACCACACTGGCACCCGTTTCTAGGTAACGAGTCGCTTTCCACCAGCATCTCTGTCTTACCTGGCTTATTCACTGCCAGTCCTACTGATGCTGGGCTGCTATTCATGAAGGGCGCTCCTGCACTTGACACAGGGGGGAGGGAGAAGCATAGATGGGTATCATTTACATACTGATGAAACAGTAACTCCTTCAGTGGTTTTCTGTGGAGGTATTAATATGGCCCCCTGACCTGGATAGCCCAGACTAGCCCAGTCTCATCAGATCTCTGAAGCTAATCAGGATCAGCCCTGGTCAGTATTTGGAAGGGACACCATCAAGTGATACCAGGGTCATGATGCAGAGGCAGGAAATGAAAGGGACCTCTGGGGTCATCTAGTCCTACCCCAGAGATGCTGCTGAAATACCTTGAGGAATCTACAAGGTTTTGTCTTTCTCCTAGTATAGATCATCAGTCAGGGCACCGAAGGCAGTTTCCATTCTCAACTGCAGCTGGAAACCAGATTGAAATGATCTGGATAATTTGTTTCATCTAAGAGTGCCTAGAGCTAATGCACTACTATCTACTCAATTACCTTGGTTAGAAAGGTAATTGAGTAGATAGTATGGCTTTGGCAAAGACGAAAGTGAAGGAGAGATGAATGATGGAAAGGATGATGCCTTTAACTTGAAACTTAAGAGTACCAAAATACCAATGAAAACCTTCCTCTAGGATATGGGAAAGTTTTCTGTGTAAAATTGTGGTCATGTAACTCTCCCACCCTTGGGTATTCATGCTGGTATTGTGGGACAGTACTGGGCTTTCAGACTGCAAAAGTAAAGCCACTGTTTGGCTTGTAGCACTGAGGAGCTCAGTAAATTTGGCAGTTCAGGCTCCCTTCAGATACACATTTGCTCAGACGGAAGTAGAAAATGTGCCTGGCTTTTTTCTTTTTCAAATTCATGAATGCCCTCTTATATAGTCAGCTTTCCTTTCTGCTCTCTAAACTGCAATACCTCTTGGTCTTTCCATTCTTGCTGTGCCTGGTCTGTCTTGAATAATAGATGTAGGAAGTGAAATGAAACTCCCTGATGAAGAATTTGCTTGGTAACTGACACAGGTTCTGTTTTCTTGCTGCTTGTAGTGAGACAAGGAGCTGTCAGAAATGGGCAGCAGTTTATCCCTTTCTTATAAAAGTACAATCAGTTAATTGGAAATTCTTATGAACTTACACTGTCAGCAGTACTCACTAGAGTTCATTTATTTAATGGAATGAAGTAACAGAATTTAATGAAAGCTTTAAACTTGCATGTATATTTTGACAAACCATTTGTACTTGTGCATGTTTTTTAACTGGGTATAGTACACAGCACATTTGCAGAATTGCCATGTAAATTCCAGGGTAGTGTAATGCCTTAATCTCTTTTTATTTCAATTCCATATGAGTTCAAATAAAGTTTCCATTATTTTTACAATAAAAATAAACTTTGGGATCAGTATGTTTTGTCCTTTCTTTTTCAGCAAGATATGAACAGGTTATATGACTTAAGAACAATGCTTGGTTTTCTAACCCCCTTCCCCCAAATCCCAGAAACATGCCTGTGCTTGAATGTATGTGGATTTTAATTTATAACTGGGTAATTTGATTTCCAAAACTTTGATTTAAACTTCTTGTCATCATGCTGAAGATTTTATGGGCATGGCAAGTACTGACCAGTTAAACGGGCCCAGTGCTATCAGTTTACAGCGCATTGTGTCTAACTGGTTTGCCACTCGTGATGTTTATAAAATTATATGTGAACTGTGATTTCTAGGCAGCTAATGAGGCAAATAATCTAAGGCTCTTCAACTTGTAATATATTTCTGATGCAGCCTGCTTGCTAAACTCTTAGCATCAAGCCAGTCTACCTTGCAGGTATCTTGTTGGATAGACTTCAGTTTGGAATGATGTTGCCAAATGACATTGCCAATTCTTCCCACTTTCCGTCAAATGAGTACATGAGATGGGAAAGTTCACAGCTGTGAACTGTGGAATTCTCAAGAGAAAAAGTTTCAATGTACCTTTCAATGAGCAACAAAAATTTAAGCTATTTCAACAGACATTTGAACCAAATGAAAATCTGACTTTGTGACTAGCTGCTCTGATGTTGGCTTTACTCCATTATGATCTTGTTGTCTGCCCTAATTACATGTTTTATTATGACAATTACTTTTATTGTCAGTTACTTTGGGGTCTTCCAAACCAGAAAGGCAGGTAGAGCTACCATTAAAAGGTAAAGGTAAAGGTTCCCTTGCTCGAAAGCCAGTCGAATCCGACTCTAGGGTTGCGGTGCTCATCTCCGTTTCAAAGCCGAAGAGCCAGCGCTGTCCGAAGACATTTCCGTGGTCATGTGGCCGGCATGACTAAACACCAAGGCGCACGGAACGCTGTTACCTTCCCACCGAAGTGGTCCCTATTTATCTACTTGCAATTTCTTGCTTTCGAACTGCTAGGTTGGCAGGAGCTGGAACTAGAGACAGGAGCTCACCCCGTCTTGCGGCACCCGGGTCTTGAACTGCTGAACTACTGACCTTCCACAGCCTGCAGTTCAGCGTCTTAACCACTTGAGCCACCGCAGCTCCTGAGCTACCATTACATCAGCCTTATATCAGCATTGGCACTTTGCTAACAATATCTTCATTTTATTACTATTAGGGGTGTGCAGGAAAAAAATTGTGTTTTTTTTTATTCAGGTATAATAAAGCTGATTTTGTTTGGGATTCCTGAATATACCTGAATACCAATACCGGTATTCTATTGCTCCATTATATCCTATGGGGCCATTGTAATCAATGGCAAAAATCTTCTTAGAAGTATTCAGGGGGCTGGGGGGAGGGGGTTTGATGTGGAGGCACCAAATATGTACTGTAGCTACTGGAGCCTCTCCCAAACGATCCCCCAAATTTGGAAAAGATTGGACCAGGGAGTCCAATTCTAGGGGCATCCAAAGAGGGTGCCCCCAATCCTTCATTGTTTCCTATGGGGATGGGAAAAAGACAGGAAGCAGTGTCTCCCTGAGAAAGCTGAAACCTCCCTGAAAACTTTCAGGTTTTTTTCAGCATTAAGTATTCGGCAGCTAAATCAGCTCAGGGGATCTGCTTTTGTATGCCGAATACCCAAAAAATGCTGGAAAAGGTGTGGGTTTTTTGGCTTTTTTGGTTCAGCATTACTGAATGCACATCCCTAATTACCGTATTGCTGTGTAGAATTGTCTGTTCATTGTCTGAAGAAACTATATATTACCATTGTTATTAGGGCAGGAGAGGGTTAAAAATAGAACTTGCATCTATAGCTGAGTGGCATCCTTCATTTTTCTTCATGCCCCATGGGAAATCTAAATGCTTCTCTACATCAGTGCCAATTACTTAAGATTCAACATCCAACCCCTGGAGTCAATAATGTATCACAAGAGACAAGAATGTAGGAGCCTTCATCATAAATTGTTGTTGTTCAGTTGCACAGTCGAGTCCGACTCTTCGCGACCCCATGGACCAGATGACGCCAGGCCTTCCTGTCTTCTGCCGTCCTCTGAAGTTTGCTCAGTTTCATGTTCGTTGCATCTATGACACTGTCTAACTATCTCATCCTTTGCCGTCCCCGTCTTCTTTGACCTTCAATCATTCCCAGCATCAGGGTCTTCTCCAGTGAGTGCTCCCTTCTCATTTGGTGGCCAAAGTATTTGAGCTTCAGTTTCATTATCTGGCCTTCCAGGGAACAGTCAGGGTTGATTACTTTTAGGATTGACTGATTTGATCTTCTTGCAGTCCAAGGGACTCCGAAGAGTCTTCTTCAGCTCCATAGTTCAAAAGAATCTATTCTTCGGCGCTCAGCCTTCCTTATAGTCCAACTCTCACAGCCATACATGACTATTGGGAATACCATTGCTTTGACCATGCGGACTTTTGTTGGCAGGGTGATGTCTCTACTTTTTATCATGCTGTTTAGGTTCGCCATCTCTTTCCTCCTAAGGAGCAGGCGTCTTTTAATTTCATGGTTGCTGTCACAGTCTGCGGTGATCTGGGATCCCAGGAATGTGAAGTCTGTCACTACTTCCATGACTTCCCCTTCTATTTGCCAAGGAGTGATGGGGCCGGATGCCATGATCTTAGTTTTTTTGATGTTGAGCTTCAAGCCCACTTTTGCGCTCTCTTCTTTCACTTTGAGCAAGAGGCTCTTGAGGTCCTCTTCACTTTCTGCAATTAGAGTGGTATCGTCTGCATATCTGAGGTTGTTGATCTTTTCCCCAGCAATCTTAATTCCCGCTTGTGATTCATCCAGGCCAGCATTTCGCCTGATGTACTCTGCATATAAATTAAATAAGCAAGGTGACAATATGCATCCTTGTCATACTCCTTTTCCTATGCTAAACCAATCAGTTGTTCCATATCCGGTTCTAACTGTCGCTTCTTGACCCTTATACAGGTTTCTCAAGAGACATCATAAATAGAAGACTGACAGTGCCCTTTGCAAATCAAAATGCCACAAATGCTCTACAGTGCTTTCTATCTGCAGTGTCAATTTCACATAGATAAAAGGATTAAACAAAAAACAAACAAAAAACTCCTCTGAGTAACATTTCCTTTGCTGACCTAGAGAACTCAAATGGGAGACTGTGCAGAGACCTTTTAGGATAAGGTTTTGAGGTTTAAAATGGTATTGCTTTGTTGACTCAGTAGAAACTGCTAAGAAAGCCCTGTCTTCATACAAAGCCAGAATGTAGTTTTGGATTGTATTATCAGCTTGTGTTGTCAAAACTCTTTGTTCAATTCCCTGAGGAAAATACCTAATTGGTGAAATGCTCTTTAAAGAAGTAATGAAGATAATGCAAGCAAGACTTTCTAGGAAGTTGCAAAATCCTCATTGAGCAGCACGCTGATATCTAATCCAATTTGAATGTGGCTGAAGATCCGTAAGATCCGTAGAATCTGCCGGTGGAGCTCCAAGTGCCATAATATGGTGATGGTGGTTGTTGAGGCAAACCTCATCCTTACATGAGCAAGTACCTTTTGCTTACACAGCAGGATCTCTGGATCCAAGCCTACCTTCTGGAAGATGAACACAAGCAGTGGTTATGATCAAATAAAGTTAACGTCAAATGATAACAAACCTTCTGTTGGCAGTGTTTCTACAATCTTTAACTTTGGATATGAGCCATACTACTTCCATTGAGTATGATTAAGATTTTACTGTCTTCAGAGGGTGCTCCATAGGACTTTTGCTTTGTATTACTGTCAATTCAAAGTACTAGATAAGTACCTTGGGTTCGGGCTCTGTCATTAGTGCAGTACCAGTGATGAATGTTATTCTAGTACAATTAAATCACTTTTGCTTGAATGGGGTTCAGTTATTGCTGCTTAAGGGACTGGAACAACTTTGCTCAAGTTGACAGTCTTTGCTGGAAGAAAGGCTGGTGTGTGTGTGCATTATCTGTGGGTTCCCCTGGACTTGTGATAGCTTTTGATACCATTGAACATATTCTCCTGATATCTAATTGAGCATGGTATCATAATCTGCTGGTTGAGATGGATAATAGGCACCATTATTCAGTGGTTTCGTTCTCATCTGTCTGAGTGATTTCAGAAAGTTTGCATTCATATCTCATTATTCAACAGATTAAGCCTTCACGAAAGAGTCAGAGTCAGCCTTGTGTTTCAAGTTCTGTGTAATTGTGCTGTACTTGGAGGCAACTTGAATCTTGCTGGAATGCAGTTAACTCTGCTCTTGAATGAAACTGGCCAGTTCATACTCTACTAAAAATTTTTTTTACCTTAGGCAGTCAGGAAAACTTCTTCAGATAATCATCAAATTTTAACTGGAAGTAGTGCAACAGGAATGCTCCAATTTATGCTGCTTCATCCAAAGTCAGCCTCCCCTTTTTAGGGGAGTTGCTGCAATCCAAGTAAATCCTTGGTTGTTATAAAACCATTTCTACAATCCAATCATGTTGCTTCCTTAAGGATGTTCATGAGAACATTCAGTGAACTAAAACCATGTCTCCAGAGTACAAAATCCCTTAGTTCATTTGAAATGAATAATGCAATAAAAATGGTAGCCTTATGTCCTGAATCGCTACCTGGTTGCTGTAGATAAATGGCAAAGAGTGAATAAATTGAAGCTATACCCTGAAAAGATAGAGGTAATGTTGTTCGGGAAGGCAGAGGTCTTGAAAGACATTGTGCTCCCTGCTTATGATGGGATTCATCTGACCCTTGCTGACTCAATCAAGAGCTTTGGGATTATAATGGATCTAACATTATTGCTGGACAAGCAAATTGATGCTAGCACAGAAGATGGTCCCGTACCCTGGTACGGATGATTTGGCCATCTGGGTCCACATCATAACATCAAGACTAGACGACTGTAATGTACTCTATGTAGGCCTCCCCTCAAAGTCAATCCGAAGACTCCAGCCGGTGCAAAATGCTGTAGCTCAGCTAGTATCAGGAGCCAATTGAAGTGTGCATATTGCTCCCATTCTGCAGTCGCTTCATTGTTTGCCCATCAATCACCAGTCTCAGTTTAAGGTATTAGCTATCACATACACAGCCTCTCAGGGCCTTGGTCCCTCATATCTGTGGGAAAACCTTTTCCCCTGTACTTCATCCCCAACTTCATCTGAGCAGGGCCTTCTGCCGGTGCCACCCTAAAAATTGTCAAGATCATGTGCATTCCCTGTTGTGCCCTCACCTAACATTGTTCCCCTCACCTGCCTGATAAGGCTAGGAAGGCTCCTGGTTTTCCGCAAACTATGCAAAACTGAATTATTCAAGAGTGCTTTTTGAACAGGAAATATGGCTGCACTGTAACAAAATGTTTCAGGAAAAAAGCTTGGGATAAAGGGTTAGGGACTCTAGACTATCCAGCGTGTGTATATCTTACACTATCTGTTGCTGTAAGTAGGGGCTGTTCTGCACGCTCACCTTACTGCCAGTTTTCTTGGCTGTCGATCCACAAGCATTAGATTTGGTTTTGACAGGGTTCTTTTGTGTGTCTGCTGTCCCTGCATATCTGCAGTCATCAGTGGTGTCACAGCACCTCCTCCTTTTTACTTTTGGAATGTGCTTATATCAATATATCGCTTTTTTAATAAATTGGCACTAAAATGTTGCTGTAATGATAGGTCAAGCAGGTTTTCTAAAATTCCCAGCTCATTTTTTTAAAGCAAGCCTTTAGACTTATATCTTGCAGAGCTAGAAGGAAAAAGGTGTATCTCCATGATGGAAGAGGTTGGAGACTTACTTAAAAAAAAAATGAAAGCTTGGAATTTAGAGAACCTGCTTGACCTGTCATTACAGCAGCATATCAATATTTTAGTGCTGGGTTTTTTTAAAAAATGATCATCTTCAGGGAGGGGAGAGTGAGGAGTGGTTTGAAGATGATGACAGTGCAATAAACAAAAAGTGGGCTGAAGGTGTAGGACAAAGAAAATTGACAGAAATATTATGCACAAGAAAAAAGGCACCTCAAAATTGGCTTCCCGAAAAAAGATTGGGGCAGAAGTAGCCTAAAACGAAACAGAGAAAAAAAGCAAGGGGGGGGGGGAGAGTGAAACCTAAAGGCACAAAAATGGGTGTGGAAATCAGGGATAAACTAAAGCAGTAAGGGACCAGAACTGACCCCCCCCCAAAAAAAACCCATACAGAAAAGCCCCCTGTTCCTACTATGTAATTTTTGCATTTGTTTAATGTGTCATGTTAATACTTACACTTCGCTTCACCACTGGCTGCGTCCAGATTCTGCAAGTCATGAGTACACTGGCTATTGGATGTTCCACTCTGTTGATTGTACAGACTTATTCTGTGTAATCCACCTTGAGTCCCAGTGAGAAAAGTGGGTTGTAAATAACATCAATAAAATGTCAATAACGTGTAATAGATGCTGTCTTTTGCTATCTTGTTAAAAAGAAAATGGAGCGTTTTCATTCAACCTTACCTGATTCCCTTTCTTACCACAACTCCAGTGTCCGTATGGTTTTTGCCCATGTGGGTTCCAGTCCCCAGCATAGTCTTTTTGGTAGTCAAAAGGGAGCCCCTCCTTCTTACACCAGTTGAAAAACTTGTAGGATACAATCAAATACTTTTAGATTAACAGATTAGATTTTTTTTAAAACGTAAAGGTAAAGGTTCCCTTGCTCGAAAGCCAGTCGAATCCGACTCTAAGGTTGCGGTGCTCATTTCCGTTTCAAAGCCGAAGAGCCAGCGCTGTCCGAAGACGTTTCCGTGGTCATGTGGCCGGCATGACTAAACAAGGCGCACGGAACGCTGTTACCTTCCCACCAAAGTGGTACCTATTTATCTACTTGCAATTTCTTGCTTTCGAACTGCTAGGTTGGCAGGAGCTGGAACTAGAGATGGGAGCTCACTCCATCATGCGGCACCCGGGTCTCGAACTGCTGAACTACTGACCTTCCACAGCCTGCAGTTCAGCGTCTTAACCACTTGAGCCACCGCAGCTCCAGATTAAAAAAAAGCCCTAAATACATTTTTTCTGAATTCAAACATGATTTTTCTAAAATTGAATTTATTACTGCTTTTCTTTTTCTTTTTTTGTCATTTTTTTAAATTTAGGATATAAACATTCATAATCAACATTAAATTTTTTACATTTGTCCCTTTCATACCCTACCCACCTCCCTTTTCCCCTTCCCTAATATATGGCTTCCCACAGTGCTTCGACCTCCTGCCCATCTCTTTCTTAATTTTTACAACAACAATTTTCTTTTGGTCCTTCCCTTTCAAGGAGATCATTGTTTTGAATAGTAACTATTACCAGCCCTTTCTCTGAGAGAGATTATTTAACTTTCTATAATACAGAGCAGTGTTAGATAAAGAGAGAAAAGGCAGACTAAAACAGAAAGGACCACTGAAAAGAAGAAAGAAAAACTTGTAATGGTTGCAGGTTGAGAGAGAATCCCTGTGATATATGAGGGTCAAGCTATCAAAATAAGTTATTATAAAAATACAAATATTTATTATGATGTACACATCAATAAAAAAGAAAATAGGTTGAAAGAAATGATCCAAATATCAGACTCTTAAAACTTTTTACATATAGAGCTGTTAGTTTCACATATACAATTGATGGGTATATCTTATGACCAGTAGACCATACATGTTTTGGCCCCTTAGGGCCTTCCTCAGTGATCAATATTACTATTGTAAAAAAAAAAATTCAGAAATAAATATATGAAAAACAATTTTCTTTAGAGCCAGGTGTTGCTTTCTCATGTGATGTGCAATTGCTAAAAGTTTACACAGTAGGCCATGGATAATCTGTCATGGTAACTGCACATGCTCTCCAAATTGTTCTGGTAACGAATATCCAATTTGTCTGGATGTGTGTCTGCTGGTCATAAGATATACCCATCAGTTGTATATGTGAAACTAACAGCTCTATATGTAAAAAGTTTTAAGTCTGATATTTGGATCATTTCTTTTAAACTATTTTCTCTTTTACTAATGTGTACACCGTAATAAATATTTGTATTTGTATAATAACTTCTTTTGCTAGTTTGACCCTCATATATCACTGTCATATTTTGGGTTGTCCCCCCCCCCCTTCCTTATTCTTTGAGTAAGAATCCGTACTTGGCATTTAGTTATAAACAATACATTGCATATATAATTTCTAAAATACCAAAAATCTTAAGCTTTTAAAATATGTAAAGTACCCTCTGAAGTTTTGTCAATGCTGTATTGGTTATGTCTGTTGTGGCCCTAGTAAGTGAATTAGTACACTTAAACAAAGGAGCTGGTAGGATATCAATTAGAAACACTGGTTATCCTGGGTAGAATCCATGGTCAGAAATACTTAAGAAGAAAGGGAGTTCAAGAGGGGTGGCAGTTTCTTGAAAGTGAAATATTGAAGGCACAATCGCAAATGATTTCTATGAGAAGGGGAAATGGGAGGAGCCTAAAGAAGCCAAGGTGGCTCCATAAACAGCTTTCTAAGATTTGAGAAATAAAAAAGACTCATTTAGGAAATGGAAGGGAAGGCCTTATAAACAAGGATGAATATAAACAAATAACTAGTTCTTGTAGAGAGAGAGTTAGGTAAGCTAAAGCTTGGTATGGTGCTAAAACACATAAAGATGCTAAAAACAACAAAAAAGGGGTTCTTTTCTTATGTTCAAAGTAAGAAAAAAAGCAAGGACATGGTAGACCCATTGCGGGGGGCAGGAAAGTGAAATCATAGCAGGTGATGAAGAGAGGGCATAAATGCTCAATTCCTGTTTTTCCTCAGTCTTCTCTTGTGAGGGAAATGGTGCTCAACATGGCAAAAACAGAACACATGATGAGGGAAGGGAGTTGCCCCCTAGGATTGGCACAGGGGTAGTACATAAACATCTAGTTTCTTTAAATGAAACTAAGTCCTCAGGGCCGGATGAACTGCATCCAACGGTACTAAAACAACTTGCAGATGTAATTTCTTAACCTCTGTACATTACTTTTGAGAATTCTTGGAGAACAGGTGAGGTGCCAGAAGATTGGAGGTAGGCAAATGTTGTCCCCATCTTCAAGATGGGGGGAAAGGAGGATCTGGGTAACTGCCAACCCGTCAGCTTGACATCTATATCTGGAAATGTTTTAGAACAAATAATCAAACAGTTGATCCTTGAGCATTTAGAAAGGATAGCTGTGATTACTAAGAGCCAGAATGGGTTTCTCATGAACAAGTTATGTCAGACTAACCTTATCTATTTTTTTGAGAAAGTTACTACCTTGCTGGATCAGGGGAACACTGTAGACATAGTTTATCTTGATTTCAGTAAGGCTTTTGATAAGGTTCTTGTTGACAAATTGGTAAAATGTGGTTTGGATCCTATGACTGTTAGGTGGATCTGTAACTGGTTGACAGATTGCACCCAAAGAGTGCTTGTTAATGATTCCTCATCCTCTTGGAAAGGAGCGCAAGTGGAGTATTTCAGGGATCTGTCCTGGGACCTGTTTTGTGCAACATCTTTATCAATTATTTGGATGAAGGAATAGAGGGAATGCTTATTAAATTTGCAGATGATACTAAATTAGGAGGGGTAGCAAATACAGTAGAAGACAGAGTCAAGATACAGGATGATCTTGACAGGCTGGAAAACTGGGCTAGGTAGGAAAAAATCAAATGCATATAGGATGGGGGAGACTTCTCTTGGCAGAAGTATCTAGAGATCTTAGTAGACTGCACACTGAATATGAGTTAGCAGTGTGATGCGGTAGCTAAAAAGGCAAATGTGATTTTGGGCTGTATCAACAGAATTATAGTGTCCAGATCATGCAAATTGATGTTATTACTTTACTCTGTGCTGGTTAGACCTCTCCTAAAGTATTGTGTTCAGTTTTGGGCACCACAATTTAAGAAGGATATAGGCAAGCTGGAACGTGTCTAGAGGAGGGCAACGAAGATGGTGAGGGGTCTGGAGACCAAGTCCTATGAGGAAAGATTGAAGGAGCTGGGTCTATTTAGCCTGGAAAGGAGACAACTGAGAGATGATAACCATCAAGTACTTGAAAGGCTATCATATAGAGGATGGTGCAGAGTTGTTTTTTTGTTTCCCCAGAAGGTTAGACCAGAACCAATGGGTTGAAATTAAATCAGAAGAGTTCTCAGCTAAACATTAGGAAGAACTTCCTGACAGAGTTGTTCCTCAGTGGAACAGGCTTCCTTGGGAGGTGGTAGGCTCTCCTTCTTTGGAGGTTTTCAAACAGAGGCTAAATGGCCATCTGTCAGCAATGCTGATTGTATGAACTTAGGCAGATCATGAGACGGAGGGCGGGAAAGGTTGCATCAGTGCTTAGTTCTCATGACCCTTTCTTACATGCCCAGGGAAATGCTGATCACCACTTTGGGGTCAGAAAGCAATTTTCTCCAGGCCAGTTTGGCCAGGGATCCTGGAGGGGTTCCCCCCCTCTTCTAGGCATAGAGCAGGGGTCACTGGGGATGTGGGGGGGAGGTATTTGTGAATTTCCTGTACTGTACAGGGGGGTGGCCTAGTTGACCCTGGAGGTCCCTTCCAACTCTGTGATTCTATGAAAAGTCTTTTGTTTTAAATTTAAGTAATCTTGCTTTAAATCAGCCATTCACCGGCAAGTTAGTTGAAGTTGCAAGTCACCATTGAAGGAACTGATTATATGCAGTGTCCATTGACTTTACTAGGGGTGAAGTCTAGAACAGGGGTCCACAACCTTTTTGAGGTTGCGGGCACCTTTGGAATTCTGACACAGTGTGGTGGGCGCAGTCACAAAATGGCTGCTGCATAAGGTGGAGCCAGCCTCAAAAATGGCTGCTGCAGCATACTTTCAATGACACAGTGAAAATCCTTGTGCTATGGTGGCATCTGATGTCCAAGCAACATTTAAAAAAATCTATACAGCCAGTTAAATCTCCTGTGGCCAGTAAGAAGCCTTGCTGGACAAAAACCCCACCTGACCCTGCCCACTTTCTAAAAACACTTGGTGGGCACCAGGAAAGGTGTTGGCAGGTGCATTGGCACTCAGGGGCACCACACCGGGGATTCTTGGTCTATAAAGGCCTCGGTCACACGGAGCATTAGGCACGCTAGAGAGACGGAAGATAGGCGGATTTTCAGGGCGCGATGCCACCGCCACATCTGGGAAGCGTAGAGCTCCTGTGGTGCACCCGAGGCTTCCTGCCGAAGATGCAGGGTAAAAAACTAGTACCTCGGAGGTATTAGTTTCCGGAAATCGCAGGGCAAAGGCGGGCGTTTGATCATGTTTCCGGTGGTAGTTCCGGTGCCCACCCATGTCCCCTCGCAAAAAGGCTTTTTTCCCCCAAGTCTCCACGGATGTGCACAAGCACCCAACGGAGCATGCACACATTTCAGTTTTTTAAAAAACCCACAACCCCATTTGCCACGCCGCTCTGCTTCTTTGCTGTGTTGTGTGATCGGCACCTCCCCGTAACCACGGGAGCTCGGCGGGACCTCAACCCGACGCCTGATCGTACAGTCGCGCGTTAGTTTGCTCCAGGGCAAACAGCCATGCCTCCCCCCCGCATTTTCCTGCCCGTGTGGCCGAGGCCAATATTTGATATGTGGATATAAGAAGCTGGATACTTGAGCCAAGTAGAAAGAAGAAGAGAGATGATTGAGGAAATTAATATTGTGGAAAAACAAATAGGGTAGCTGTTCAATCACTCTTTCTAATTCTAGGAGTAGAAAGAACTAGAACTGAGTGCGCAGCAGGTTTCAATTAAGTTCCTACCCAGCACAATTGATTGAAATCCACTGCTTCCAAACTAATGATGGCCAGCAGTATTAACTGAGGTCAAATTGGGACCTGGCAAATCAATAGAAGAGATTGAATATCAACAGCTACTGGCTAATGCCAGTAATTCTCTGTAATTGAAATCTCTCTAACCTTTAAACTGTTTGTGGATGCAAAAGCAAATAACCTGAAAGGATGGATGAATATTTATTTGATCCGTTTGTGTACCACATTTTTCCTTCCACTGTATTAAAACTGGTTTACAGTTCCTTTTAAGTGCCTACAGTATAATACTTGCAATGGAGAAGAAAAAAGGGGAAGTGAAGAAGAAACCAAGCATGTTTGGGTACAGACTCATGGGTGATGTACAACTGTCATACAATGACCTCATGGAACAGTCACTGTTGGTGACACTTCTGGGATGCAAGGAGCCAAATGGCAGTTTGTCTAGATAGGACTCTTTATAGAATGTGCTTCATTTCCTCAGTTCATCTGATGCAGCTGGATGGGCGGATAGGTGGATGTAGGGAGAACCTTGTTGGATCAGCTCAGTGGTTCTTCTAGTCCCAGCATCCTGATTCCCAGTAAGACTGACCAGATGCCTTGGAATGACCATAAGAGGCAAAAGAAGTTGGCATGGTGGAGAGTTACTGCCTCCAAATATGGAAGTCCTATTCTACCATCATGTTCATCACTGATGAACTCATCTTTCTTGAATGTGGATTATAGGGAGCATATCACTCCAGTCTTTTTCCATCTACACTACCTCCCTGTTTGCTTCTGGGCCAATTCAAGGTGCTGGTATTTACCTGCATGGCTTGGGGCCAGCATACCATATGAACTACCTGTCCATTTTCATAACCCTAATTCGGATATCCTGCCATCTGAAGCTTAGATGGATAGCAACCTGAGAAAGGGCCTTCGTGGGAACAAAATTTTGGAACTCCCTTCCCCAGATTTATCTGTGTCATTCTGTCATTTTCTTCCGCCAGTGGGTGAAGACTGTTCTGTTTTGTGTGGTGTGTCCACAGAATTATTCAGTTTTAATGTCTTTATGTTTTAAAGAGTTGACGTTCACCACCTTGGGGGCCCCATTTGGGTGGAAAGGTGGCATAGAAAATTTTAACTAAATAAAATCTGTCTAATCCCCTTATGAAGCCACCTAAGCAAACAACCATCACAACATCCTATGGTAGTGAGTTCTGGAAGTTAAGTTTTAGGTGAGGAAACGTCTGTCCTGGATTTCAGTTTCACTGGGTACACACAAGTTCTAATACTTCGGGAAAAGAAGTAGAGTTTTGCTTTCTGGGATTTCTCCATGCTGTTTATAATTTTATAAACCTCTAATCATGTTCCTCCCACATGCATCTTGTTTTTTTCTAAATTAAAAAGCACCAAATTCTTTAGTCTTTTGTCATAAAGAAGGTTTTATCATTTTGCCCTATTCTGCATCTTTTCTAGCTCTTAAGAAATTCTTTTTGAGATTGGGCAGCCAGCTCTATATACACTGGCTGCCGGTGGAAGCAGTTTCTCAGGGGAAGAGCCAAATGGCAGCTGGTTTCAGGCAGGCTGATGAATGAGATTGCACCATTGCATCTTTTCCTGGGAAGTTATTTGTGAGGCCTATTCATAAGCATATGATCCAGCAATGTTGCTTGAACTAAATAATAATAATAATAGTTGGTTTTATACCCCACCCCTTCACTATCCAAAGGAGTCTCAGAGCGGCTTATAATCAACTTTCCTTCCTCTTCCCACAACAGACACCCTGTGAGGTAGGTGGGGTTGAGAGTGGGGAATCAAACCCAGTTCTTCAGATTAGAATTCGCTGCTGTTAACCACTACACTAAACAGGCTCTCAACAGATATTTATTTATTTATTTATCATCAAATTTATACCCTGCCCTCCCCGCAAAGCGAGCTCAGGGCGGCTTCCATAAAAGCATGGGTCTGGTTAATATTTGGACAGGGCAGTTCTTGGGAATTCTAGGCAGGCAGACCACATTGAATTCCACAATGGAAGAAAGATAGGATGGAATGAAATAAACACAAATACTCCCAAGGCCAACTGTTGTAATGCCCCTCCATACATTTTTGTCTTTCCCATTAAATATACCAGAAGGTGCTTTAAAGAATTTCCCTACTGATTTGTGATTCCCAAATTTGTGTAGGATAAACATTATTTGGAAAACAGAATTTTCCAACACCAGGCTCTTCCTTCCATAATGGCTTTTTAAAAGAAAAAAAACCCCAGCTGTGCAAAAGAAGAAAAATCTCTCTGTCAAAGTCTGTACAATGTCTTAATCTGCTATCAAGGACCTTTTCCATATTTTTTACCACCAATTAAGGCCAGCTGCATATTCCAGAATAGGCAAGAACTACTTTAAGGCTGGTTCTAGAAGAGTTTCTGGTATGTCTTTGCTAATCTGGGCAGGAAGCTCTCTTTTTTTGCATTTTTTTATTTTCCAAAACTACAAGAAAATAAGGAAAGGGAAACTATAAACTACAGGAGAAAGTAAAGATAAACCACTAAAAACCCAAGAGGTGGTGGTCATATAATGATTACAATAAAGTAGCTTTAAGTAAAAAAAGATTAATTTGTTACATTGAAAGTGATCGTTAAAGTCGCTTAAAAAATTTCAAGTCCAGGTATTCTGACTTAATAAAAAACAAAACCAAGAATGCTTAAATATTAAGAAGCAAGACCAAACTTCAGAGAAAATTGATGTCTCATTTGCCTCTTCTTTCCCTCAATTGATATCCTTGCTTGGGGGCAGCCGCCCCACGTTCCGAATCCGAGTCTTCTCCAGTAAGGGTTTCATCATCACTCCCCTTTTTGCTCTTCTCGTCCTCTTCCCCTATTGGATCCAGTTGTTGCTGCAAAAACTCACGTGCTTTCATTACAGTTTTCCCCTCTTATCTTTAAATTTGAAAAGTATGCTTTCAGGTACAATCCATTTGTAGGAGATGTTATTCTTTTGTAGAAACAGAGCCAGGTCTCTGTATTTCTTCCTTTTTTCCCGTATTTCAAAGGGAATGTCTTTCAGAATTCTTTCCTTGCCATCAATTTTAAGGGTAGTTCCATTTGTTGCTTTTAGTATCTGATCCCTCACATGTCTTCGGGAGAATCTAACCACAACCTCACTGGGCAGATTATTTTTCTTTATGTATTCTGAATATGACCTATAGATCACATCCATCTCGCCTTGAAGAAAATCCGCTTTTAAATCTGCAACAGGTCCCAGAGCACCACTCATAGTCTGTTTAAGATTCTCCCCTTTAGTCTCAGGAACTCCCTGAAATCTCAGTGTAAAGCTTGCCTTTTCCATTTGAAGCTGTAAAAGCTGAGCTTCATCAGAATTTCTCTTTTTTTCCATCTCCTGCATTTGCTTTTTAAGCTTTTTGGTGTTGGCATCCACTTCTTTAAGGTTCTCAGCCGTTTGCTCTGCTTTTTTTTTAGTGTCATCTAATTGCTGTTGCTGTGCAGCGAAGTTTTGATTGAGTGTCGTTATTTGCTCCAGCAGGGGTCGCAAAGCTTCTGTTAGCATCTTAGAGAAGTCTATGGTTGCATCCGGTCGCGTGACCGCATTCGCTGGGCTGGCACTTCCTGAAGAAGGCTTAGGTTTTGTTTGCTTATCTTTCTCCGTCTTTTTCAGTGACATCTTTGAAGCTGTTTACATCTCTCCTTATATATAATTGAGTAAGAACATTCTATATGAACATTCTAAGTTTGGCCCCTTTAGTGTATGGACGCTTGAACTGTCAGTCAGAAGACGCTGGCTGGGTAGACTGGCTGCTTTGTGCAGTCCCGCCCAGCGTTTCAAGGTCTTTTGCATATGGAAGCTGATTGGACTTCACTGCATCACTCGCTGGGCTAGCACTTCCTGAAGGAGGCTTAGGTTTAGTTTGCTTATCTTTCTCGGTCTTTTTCTGTGACATCTTTGAAATGGTTTACATTTAGAAAAGTTTGCCGAAAGTCTCTAAAGTCTGCAAGTCGCCTGTAATTCTCTTGTAAGTTCCTCACTATAGTCCCATTTTGCTTTCAGTTCCACCCCCCTTTAAAACGCATGCTTTAAATCCATTTTTATTTCCGCAGGGGGGTTCCCGCCTCCCCTCACTTACTTTACGGGGGACTTTCAGCCATTTCTCTGGTTCTCATTTCAACCAAACTCACTCTCAGTGTAGATCAGGTGGATCTCACCATCAAATGTGTAAAGCACTTGACCTCCACTTGCTTGTCCTGGTGTGCATCTCTGAGTCCAATACTGGAGCACAGCAGCAAGACTGTTGGAGCATCGAAACGCCTCAATCCACTGGCACCGTGCCGGGAGAGAGGCAATCCTCGGCGCCCCATGGCTAGGAACCCATCGCAAGAGCTCCAGGGGGGCATGTACAGTTGCACCCCCTCTCCATCTGCTGGCTCATGGATCACATCTTTGGGAGCGCCCGAGAGCTGTGTCCACCATTTGATCGCCAAAACCAGAAGTTGGCAGGAAGCTCTTTTTGAGAGAGAGGATTCAATCCAAACAATCTCTTTTTTATTTTATTTTATTAGTTCGACTTATACCCCGCCCTTCCTGCCGAAGTGGGCTCAGGGCGGCTTACATACATAAAACATCCAAGAACAATAAAAAACCATTTTCAAAGTAGCGGGAAACAAAGTGCAGAGCGGAAATTTCTAAAACCAACCGTAACACTACTTAGGTATTGGTCCTGATGGTATTCTCAGTTGGCTCAATCTGATCACATAATTTATGCAGCGAGATAGACTGACTGACTGCGAAATAGACTGAGGGTAGTAGAGCCAGGGTGCAGGGTTACTACTTGGTGTTTAAGGCAGCTCCTAATTGAAAGCCTGGTGGAAGAACTCTGTCTTACAGGCCTTGTGGAACCGTAAAAGGTCCCGCAGGGCCCTGATTTCCTCCAGGAGCTCATTCCACCAGTACAGAGCTGCCACCAAGAAGGCCCTGGCCTTGGTTATTGCCAGTCTAGTGTCTTTTTGGCCCAGGAGGGCCAGCCGGTTTTGAGCCCCTGAATGCAGTGCTCTCTGGGGAACATATGGGGAAAGGCGGTCCCTCAGGTATGCCGGACCTTGACCGTAATGGGTTTTAAAGGTCAAAACCAGCACCTTGAAGCAAATCCGGTATGCTATTGGGTAAAGCATGCATGCAAACCTGATCTTTTAGGTAACGCTCATGAAATAGCAGCTTATAACAGCAAAGAAGCAAGAAGAAGCAAAGGAGCCCGAAATGGCCCTGGAAAGGATCCTGCCATGCTCCTTCCCACCACACCCCCTGCTGGAGGGAGGCCTGGCTAGGTGATGTGTGGTTCCTGGCACAGGCTGTGGCGTTGTGGCTGGGCAGGTGGTGTAGCTGCTGTCATGTGACTCGGTTGAGCCTGCCAGCATGGGGTGGTCACTTGGCTGGGGGGGAAGAGCTTGTTTCTCTATGAAAATGACTGCTTATATACTGAGCTGTCGTTTTATGCTAGCGGGGACCTTAAACAGCATACAAAAAAAATACAGTTTAGATTAACAGAAATACGCAATTTCTGTACAACAGACCAAAATGGAAAAGTAGAGCTTCTGTTCTATCTTACAATGTGTAACTATATAGCACTTCACTTGTACTGTTACAGATAATGTTGAGTAATATCAGCTGTGCTCAAGAAGCTCCACCTTATTCAAAGGTGTGAGTGTATGTTTGATGAGTCCCTTTTGATGGTTTTGTGACAGTCTTCTAATGACCTCTTCTATCTACTGTTCAATGTTTTACAGTGTCATTTTGTAAGTATCTCTGTATGCTTTATTCCATTTATACTGAACTGACATAATGTCCTTGGAGGTGTCTGGTTGCCCTAGAGTTGCACATTTTTTTCTTTAATTAGAAATAACTGGATGCTAACAAATATACTGCTGGTGGGAGTTAGGAATGTTGTTCTCTGCCACCCACAACAAGGGAGTTCAGGAGAATCCAGTGAATAAGTGCTTTGCTTGTACAAAGTGTATGAATCTCCCTCTTTCATTAAAGCCCTTTTCACATTTATTTAAAAACAGTCCCTTTTAAAAGCCGGAACACCAGCCCCTTACTTCTAAACCGCAAGAGAAATTGGAGCGGTTAGAGGCTCCACAATAATTTAGTAAAATAAAGGAAGCTGGCATAATAGTTACCTTATCCTCTTCTTCCTGCCCTGGTTCCCAGTTAGAGAATGGTTAACTGTTATGACAGCAGGCATTGGCATTATGGGGACATTAGAATAAATATCTGAGGGGTAGTCTGTTTCTTAGTGTGGAAGACAAGGAAAGGTGAATAGTTTGCTTAGTGCATGCACATGTGTAGGGAGGACAAAATGTAAAACCAGGGAAGTGCTGTTCTTTACCCTTATCATATATTCAGATGTCAGTTGAACTTTTTTTGTACATATCAAATCTTTCACTTAATTTTATATCAGTTATTATGTATCAAGATGTTCAGATCCTGAGAAATCTCCCAAGCAACGCTCCCCCTAAGCTGTGGAGTCTTGTGAGCAAAAATTCCACTTTGTGAGCTACTAGCATTAAAGTTGTGAGCGAGCGCTTTGGCTGCAGCATAAATTAGTTTGCTCTGGAGCCATCCTTCCTGAGCTGAGACAAAAAGTGTGAGCCGGAGGCTAAAAAACTGGGAGCTAGCTCACACTAACTCGGCTTAGAGGGAACACTGCTCCCAAGAGATATTACGTTAAAGAGCATACCTTACAATTAAAAACAAACAAAAAATGCAAAGAAAAATTGCTAGAACCAGTGATATATCTCATTTGCTTTAGTACAGGCCTCTAGCTTGCCTGCTGTTGTTCAGGTAATGAAAACAGTGTTTCTGGCATACTGCCTGTAACTCTGAGGAGAAAATGGTGTCCAATTTCCTGTGAAATGTGTATTTTATAGCACCGCAAGAAGGATCCAGAGGGGAGTATGTGTGCATTTATGGGGAGGGTTTTTTTGTTTTGTTTTTTAGTAAATCACTGATTTGGTCAACTGCTGATACTCCTGTTCTGTAGAGGTAAGAAGACTGAGTCTATCTTCACTTTCCCCCTCTGTGTGAGCCCAGTGCCAATTCCCAGGGCAACTGTGACAGCTGGTCGGTGTCCAAAGTCCTGCCTGTTGTTTAAACTTGTATCAGGAAATGATTTGTCAAAAGATCAAAGCCCTAGTGGGGTCAGTGAACTCTTTTGCCAAACCACAATTTTGGCCTGAATGTAAATATTATCTGACATATTTATGAGGCCTGTCAGTACTCTTGACACAAGAATGATTTCTGCCTTTCACACAAATCTGACATGTCTAATTTCATACACCAGTCCACTGTGTCTAATCCAGTTGGTATTTGAGAGATAAGTTGAGCCATGGAGTGGCAGGAGATTAATTAAAAAGATCTTCACCAAGAAGTGATTAAACCAAATGCCATTTCTGAGGGCATGAGGTTTTTCTCTTTACTTAATTATACTTACACTGTTGGGTGTTTCCCATCGAGTGATCATCAAACTCCTCTATAGAAGGTAAATCCTACAGTGCTAATGCATGTGACCATAATGGTAGATAAGCTTTATGAAAATCTCTTAAGAGATATATTAAGCGATCATTGTAATTTAGACATGAACAAGTACATATATTCCTGTATATGCTGCATGCTTGCTTTCTCATTTTGTTGTATTTGTCATTTTTATTTCCCTTCTTTCTGCCGGTTTGAGTATCATTTGGATATTCATGTCACTACTTCAATACAATGATGCTTTATCCTATGTTTAGTTAATGAAAATTAGGAGGAAAAGCACTTTGCCCTTTGTTTAAACAAATAAGAATAACAGGTATCTAGTACTCTGGCAGTGTAGTGGGTTCTTCACATATCCAGAGGATATGTAATTATGTAATACCATCCCAGTATGGGAATGGTAGGAAATCTCTGTTTCTGCATTGTGGTTGGGGCACAGATGGGTGCCCGTGAAATGAATTAACTACACCTATGATGGTTATTAAACTGTTAACTGTTGCTCACTTTCCCAGGCTGTGACAAATTCTTAGGGCAGCATGGCCAGCTTTAGCTTCCTTTGGGTGAGAAAGCACTAGAAACACTTGGTGCCTCTTGTAGTATTAGATGTGCGTATATGCCAGCAGAATACATGGGCAGGCCCCCTCAGAAGTCCAGTATTTTGGCCCTTAGCCATGATAAAGATAAATGACACACAATGCACATACTAAGTTGGAAAATTTTTCAAATGCCAAAAAATGTGTTGAGCTTGAAACCCAAGCCAAATGGCCCTCTCCCCTGCCACCAGCCCACCCCCCCTGCATATGGGAAACAAATGCCTTCAACGGATTTTCCAGAAATAAACCTGAACCTATCAGTTTCAGCTAATTTCAGTTAGGAACTCTCTTGTCTTTTTAAAAAGTGGAAATTGTTGTTGTTTTTTAACACCACAAAGACCACGTGGAGCATTGGTCTAAGACCCCCACCTCTGCAAGTGCCATGCTGTTAAGGAGACCAGCCACAGTCATTAAGGAACATTAAAATTCCTTTGCTCCAAATTCACAGTGACCATGCTGTCAACACTGTGATTATATGTATCAGCAGTGACAGCTGTGACTGGAATGTTGACGAAACCCAGCATCAGCAGCAGTGTTTTGTTATACTAGTGGTTCTGTGTGCAGGCTGATTGGGTTTTGTTGCCATCTGTGCAGAAAGATTGTTGGATCAGTGCATTTTTCTTCAGGATTGGCTGGACTGATAGCAGTTTAGAGTCTAAGTAACCAAAATGACAATCTGCATTCTTGCTGGCTTACTGAAAACTGAATATTTAAAAAAACTTTATAGGAAATCATCTGTCTTTTTAACCCCATGAAAACCTCAAAATATGACCTACCTTTCTCTCTGTTTTTATTTTAAATCTTGAATTGCTATGCTCAAAATTTATGAATGATCAAGTCTTAAGTTCTGTCACCTTTCTAGAAAAGGTTCTGTATTTTTAATTTCCATCAGTGGAGAAACTAATTAAAACAATTTACAGCATGAGTTTAGGCAAACAAAGTTGCTACTGTTTCTGGATGTGTTCCAGGGGCTGTTTGCAACTAGATAGAAGCCAGCTCTTTGACAGTTAGTATGAACACAACTTTATCTACTAAAATATTTGTACTTTGTATTTCATCTTTCCTTCTCCTTCACATCAAAGTTCATTGAAAGTGAACCTATTTGCTAGGCAGCAAAATAACTCATCTGAGAAATAGGCAGCAAAATGACATCTGAAAAATAACTCAGTATTTCTCAGATGTTGTGGGGGTTTTTTTTGTCACTTTGCACCCTCCTTTGTACCTTATACTGTCCTGTGACTCCGTTGGAACTCTGAGCCTGTAGGTCCATGCTGCAACTCTCCTACTGGAGAGGGCTGGACTTCCTGGCATGCTTCTCCCTGCCCGTCCTCCTAGCCAGGTTGTGGAATAGAGGATTTTCTTACGTATTGAGCTAAACTCAGTTCCCCTGGTTTATGTACCCTCTACATCTAAGCCCCCATAGCCAGTTTTGCTGCTTCTGACTGGGCAGGGTGCAGTTACTAATTCTGAATTACATGTTGATATCAGCTTCAGCTTCTCTTTTCTGCTGCACTGTTTTCTGAGACTCAGGATGGTGGGGGAGAGCTTCCTATTGGCTAGGTGGGAGGGGATTATAGTTTCTTCAGTGGCTTTTTCATTGGCTGTTGGAGAAGGGAAATGTCATTTTCCAGAAGCAGTGTTCACCCAGCAAACTGTTTGCTGCTTCAGACACAGTTAATGCATATGTAGTGGGAGAAGCAAAAATCTGTTCCAGTGCTGATGATGACACTTTGGGAATAGTTTTTGCTTTGTGACACCAGTCTTGGTTTCTGCATTGAGTTCACAGCTGGTATCGCAGGAGTGTTTTTGTCTGGATTTTAAATGGCTCTGGGTGATCAGTAGACGGGGGGGGGGGTAGCCACACAGCATAAAAACAATAGTGATAACGTTAAGTTATACTTCTAAAATCTTATATTTAATACTTCAGAAGTGTGTAGATATCTGGAAATTACAATGTAAGTAGACTATTCCAGGCTGACAAATTGCCCTATCAGATTTTTTTCTGCCTAATATGCTGGCATGGGTGGGGGGTGGGTAGTGTTGTAAATATAATATGGGCAGAATATGGCAACCTGACTACTGTCAGTGGCTAGCCACTAGAAACACATGTTGCCCAGCAACATTGGTTGCCAGTCTGTTTCTAAGTTCAATTCAAGGTGCTGGTTATGACCTTTAAATCCCTCCATGACCTGGTTGGGACCCACATGTTTGGTGGACCATCTCCTTCCATATGTCCCTGTATGCCAACTATAGTCATCAGGTAGCCATCTGTTGGCCATCACACCACTTAGGGTGGCATCGACCAGAGCCCAGGCATTTTCTACTGTGGCTCCTGCCCTGTAAAATAGGCTCCCTGAAGTGGCGGTGGGAGGGGCTTCTTAGAGATTGTCAGGAGGCAGTGTAAGGCCTGCTTGTTTGCCAGAGCTTTTGAGGGGGTTTGAGCAGCAGGCATCTTTTAACAGTGGAAAGGGGGAGGAAAGGGGAGACATAAATGTTGTAATAAATAAGTAATGTAAAGCTGAAATTGGGTAACGGTGAAGTTAATGTGAATTATTGCAGCTGTTACTCCTCCCTCCTCCCCCGTATTCACACTTTCTGATTCTTTATAGAGGTGAGTAGTCTTAACCTGAGAATCTAAGTGCCACATTGGCACTACATGTTTCGTCTTGTGAATGCACCACCTTCTATCAGTGAGTGATAATGTTATGAAACAGTAACTTCAGGTGTAGATGCTTGAGCTGTTACAGCTTCTTGGTGTGTGGCAGATGTCAATATAATATTGTCCAGGCTTGCCTTGGAATACAGAAAATTTCTATGAAGCCTCAAGGCACCATACAAGAAAGGTGGCTTCAGTGAATGAAAACACACACACACACACACACACACACACACACACACACACGAATTCCATTGAGAAGCAAAGATCTTAGCTTTTTTTGCTTAATCCAAAAGAAATTGTAGTGTTTAGAATACTTTTAATGATAATTTCCCGATATATGCTAAAATTTGACTTGGGAAGTGTAGTATTGCTCTATTCCTTGAAGGGCAATTTTCTTATGTTCCTTTCTTGTTTAAATTGTTACTTCAAGAAGAATTCTGGTATGTTGTCCTTTGTTGTCTATGCAATAAAAAGCTAAATTTGTGGAAAAACCAGCTGTGCTCATTGATCCTTACCCAGAACATCTCTGAAACTGCCATAAGTTTGTTTGCTGGCAGTGCCCTTCATATGGTACATCTGCTTGTTGCATCTACTTTAAGCATTGCAGGAATCTTCAGCTAAATAGCATATAAATTAGTTGCAATGCTTCACAGTTTGAGTGTTGCTCATCCCTATTTGGGGGGAAGTTTAAGTATGAAAATGTTCTGTGAAACTTCTTATACACACTTGTATTATTTTGAATGTACAGCCTCAAGTGTCAAAGTAACTTTCTATTCATGCTATAATTATACTTTATGGATCAAAGGAAATGGAAAATTTCCAAACTCATTATGCATTGGCTTCCTAGTATTTCAGTCTGTAAAATACCACCCACCTTCCCAGAGAGGTCAAGTTACCACTCCAGGGAATACAATAAAACAGTGTGTTGTGTGTTCTAAGAGACTGCATTTAGTAGCTTGGATTATACAGGTTCTTTGGATGGGATTCTAAGACATAAAATATACAATCCAGCAATGCCATTTAAAGTCTCAGGCAATTTATGGCACAGTACTGGGGTAAGGGGATTGCCAGCTATTTATTCAGTACAAAAGTGCTGAAATCAACCTACGTAAATGAAGATATTTGCTTAGATTTGTATACGTTTCCTTTTGGCTATTCCCAAATCATACATTCCTACCTCAGAAAGACCATTTCTAATGAGATGCCCTAGCATTGTTGAAAGAAGGTAAAAGCACTTCTGTGAGTGATGGTACATAGAATTGTGCTTTTCTCTGGATTGTGACCCTAGTATTGAAACTGTTAGGCTATAGTTACTTTAAAAAATATTTAGTATTTGTAATTTCTGAAGTTAAACATATTTGTTGTTCAGGTGAAATATAATAATGTAAGCCCACTCCCCCCATGGCTGTTTTGGCACTTGATAAAATGTGGGGAAGGGGGAACAACAGTGCCTCATCTTGCTGCTAGCAGTTTTTTAAATTGCCTGCATTGGGCTTTAAAATGGTGGCAGCATCCCTGGCTCTGGCCCTGAAGGGGAAAGAGATCTTGGCGTTATAGTGAATAGCGTGATGAAAATCTTAACTGAGTGTGTAGCAGTGGTGAAAAAGGCGAACTCTATGGTGGAGTATCATTAGAAAAGGGATTGAAAATAAAATGGCCAATGTTGTAATGATCCTTTTTAGATCTATGGTTCAGCCTTATTTGGAGCACTGGTTAGAATTCTGGTATCTAGAAAAGGATATTTTAGAGCTGAAAGAAATTTAGAAGAAGGCAGGGGCTGGGACTTTTCAGGTTAGGAAACAGACAAATGGATGGGTGGGGGCAAGATAGACATTAGTAAAGTTAAGAGTGGGGTAGAGAAAGTGGATAGAGGTATCTCTTCTTCCTCTCACATCATATTTGAACTTTGGGCACCCATTGAAGATAATTGGCTATTCAACAGATAGTTAAACTGAGGGATTCACTGCCACTGGTCAGTGATTGCCACAAGGATGGGTGACGTTAAAAGGAGGTTAGACAGTTCATGGAGGAAGGCCCATCAGTGGTTACCAGCCATGGAACCTAAATGGAACCGCCATATTCAAAGGCAACAAAGATATGAATATTGGTGCTGGGGACAACATTAGGGGAGGCCTTGGCTGCTGTGCTTGTTTGTTGTAGGATGACTAGTTGGCTGCTGATCTTCCCCCCCAGGATGATCTTATGTTCTTAAACCACTTTGTATAACATGTGAAAGGGCCAATTTCTATTACCGTTGTCTCCCTCTTTTAAAAACATTCTGAATTTTTATCCCTAATGTTTGGTAGTGTTAGTGTAGGAAATGGACACCTTTTAAGAATTTGGCTTGGACCATTGACAGGACAATTTTGCCCTAATGACCATTTTCAGAGACCATCTTGTTCTATGGAGCACTTTATTTGTCTTTGTTGTGACTTAATAGCTTTTAATGTTTTATATTGTTTTTATGCATGGGCTTGTGCCCCCATGTAAGCCGCCCTAAAAATGCAATAAATAAATAATAAATAAATAAACTTTGTGTGTTCCCAGCCCAAACTCATGACCCAAGTGCACCTTGTGAGTGATCCCTGCTCAGTCACCTTTGAAACCTATAGTAACTGCCTCCATCTTGATATTTAGGTGCCCCCAAAACATTATATATTTTTCCTATGCAAAGAACCATAAAACCTTAATATTGTCTTGGGGCCAATATACATGAGCACAAGGTAGATGTAGGTGTCAAATAGCATTATTATCTTCCTGCACCCATAATTATAATTGAAAGTTAGAAATGGAAAGTTAGAAATTGATTTGTTAAAGGAGATTGTAAATTACATATTGTGGAAAGCTTACAGTCCCCTCCCCAACCCTGATAAAAATAGCCAAAACATACAAGATTACAAGCAATTCTCCCACACTGACTAACTAGAATTTTAGGCCATACAAGGTCCCTAAATGTTTACATTGATCAGTCTTCTGTTTGGTAATTTTCAAATATAGATGGCCACATGGTCCCTTAGGAGAAAAAAAGGCAAGCCAGTCAAACCAATACAGCCAAGCTTAGTCCTCAGACATGTACATATGCTTCAAAGGACTTGGAAAGAACTACAAACAAGATACCCACTGTTTTCTCTCAGACAACTGAAAAATTAATCAGGCAAAATTGGCTGGCAGGTTTGTCCTTCAGTCAACGAGAAGACAGATTGAAGATCCTAATCACAGTGATTTTTCAAATCAAGTTTTTAAAGTTGAGCTTTCCTGTAAAAGCTACTTTGCAGACTTCTGTGGGCAAGATGAAAGAAATTCTGCTTAAAGTATACTTACAACCATAAAAGGGGGGGGAGTACAGCATTTGCTGTAGCGATAGATAAGAATTTCACACTTTGCATACCAGCACAGTCAGACAAAGTGGGGAAAGAAGAAATTTAACCTGCAGACTAGTATGGAGTTGGTCAAGTGAAGATGACTTTGCAATTCATTCATAGAGGCTCATTCTTTGTTTTCAGGTTGCTTTTGAGTTTTCTGTTTTAGCATATCTGTAGTTGCTGAACAATATGGCCTAAGGCTAAGCAAGGTGTCTTTCTGTGTGCAAGATTAGAGTCTGGTAGCACCTTAAAGACCAGCAAGATAAGCTTTCTAGAGTCAAAGCTCCTGTTGTCAGATCGACTGGAGCTTTGACTTTCAAAAGCTCATACCTCGAAAACCTTGTTGGTCTCTAAAGTGCTACTGCACTCAGATCTTGCTCTTCTACTACAGACCAATATGGCTACCCGCCTGAATTTTTCTGTATGCAAGCATCCAGCTACCTTTTGAGCCAGGTAACCGAATAGCACTGCAGTCCTATTCAGTTACTTGGATCCAAGCCTGTTAACTTACACTGGAGTAACTCTGCCTAGGGCTGCACTGTATTTGTTTTTAGAAGAATGTATGTAGGAGGAGCGTGTGAAGTACAAGGTCTGAGCTTTTGGGGTCAGGCAGATTAAGTCTAAATAAGCACTGCCAGATGGTTAATGTATGTTACTTTGTGCTCCCTAAGTAGTGTTTGCTGCTGGGTTCTCTTAGCAACATTACTACCAGTTGTGGTATGCCTGGGTCTTAAAAACAATCACAGTGATCCTCATCATTTAACCTAAAATAACTAGTTTTTATGCAGTTTTGCTTTCCATATATAGTGCAATAAATCATTCCTTGTAATTCCTTCCAGTGTGCCATTAAGCCCAAACTCTGGGAAAGAGCAGGGTACAAATACAAGGAAAAAGACAGTAACAAGTAATGTGGAACAGCCAGGTGCTCAGAGAAGGTAATGGGATGGATGCAGGTGAGTAAATGGAAGCTCACTCCAGACAAGACTGAGGTGCAGTTGGTCAATGACAAAGCGGCTTGAGGACTGAAGAGTCATTCTGTCAGGTGGAGGGGCGGGGGTGAGGTTGCACTAAAGAACAGGTTCATGCTTGTGAGTGTTGTTGGATCCCAGTCTGTGTTGGAGGCTTAGTTCTCTTTTGTCGCATGAAGTGCCTTCTATTAGTTTTGGCAGATATGCCATCTACGGCTGTTGCTCTAAAAACATGATTTGGCCACAGTGATTCATGCTCTGATCACATCTAGTTAGATTACTGCAGTGCTCTCTGTGTAGGGCTGCCTTTGCAAACTTTCTAGAAGATTCAGTTGGTATAAAATTGGGGCTGAATACAGGAACTGTATCATGCTGCACTGGCTGCCCATCTGTTTACAGGCTCAGTTTGGTGTAGTGGTTAAGTGCGTGGACTCTAATCTGGGAGAACTGGGTTTGATTCCCCACTCCTCCACTTGCACCTGGCTGGATGACCTTGGGCAAGCCATAGTTCTGATAATAGCTGTTCTTGAAAAAGAGCAGTCTCTTTCAAGAGCTCTCTCAGCCCCACCCTCACAGGGTGTCTGTTGTGGGGAGGGGAAGGGAAAGGAGTTTGTAAGCCACTCTGAGACACCTTTGGGTAGTGAAGGGCAGGGTATAAATCCAATCTTTTCTTCTTCTTCTTCAATTAAAAATGCTGGTTCTAACCTTTAGGGCCCTTAATGGATTGGGGCCAATGTACTTCTCCCGTTCTGCACCGTGTTGCAGTGAAGATCTTTTTCTCAGGCCTTGCTCTCTGTGTACTTGCCTGTAGAAGGGTGGGTAGCAACAAAAGGCTGTTTTTTTCAGTGTTGGTACCACACCGGTTGTATGCCTCCCCCTGTACTATCTTGTAGGTGCTGAGTCAGAACATTTCTTTTGACTCTTGTTTCTGAGGGCTTTTATTGTTTAAACATTGTTTTACAGCTTGCTAGTAGCCCAAGAACCATCTTACAAATATTATCTTAGGGAGCTAAATATGTTTATGCTTTCCTTATGCTTAGGCGAGTTTTTGATGGCTGGGTTTTTATGGTTTGTTAATTTTAATGAT
Organism: Gekko japonicus; assembly: GCF_001447785.1. Taxonomy (NCBI): domain Eukaryota; kingdom Metazoa; phylum Chordata; class Lepidosauria; order Squamata; family Gekkonidae; genus Gekko; species Gekko japonicus. The sequence continues at coordinate 615,661 of NW_015161404.1, forward strand.
AATGTTGTGCTGTGCTGATGTTTTCTCATGTTTAACTTTGTGAAACACTCTGATCATGCTTCTGAAGAGACAGTACATACATTTTCTAACTAAATAAGTAGCCAGTAGTAGTACTCAACAAGGACATAAGAATCACCTTGTGGATTCAAACTGGTGAGCTCGGAAATTTACTTTCATGTTCGCAAGGGTATGAAAGTGATGAATGTCCCAAGATGTGGACTGGGATATTAAAAAAGAGCCATGAAGCAAGCTCAGCCAAGTGGACTCTGCAGTAGTAACAATGAGTGTCTTTCTGAAGGCTCCTTGGGAACCCTCATTCTCCTTCTGGAGATGAGCACTAGGTGCCCAGGGTGTCTCCAAGGCACAGAGGTGCATACCAGGTTGTAGCTCAGCACTGATGAAAACATGATGCAGGGAACCTGGAAGAGAAGCCTGCAGCAGCCAGGTGCTGTAAATGTGTGACACTGCCAACTCAGTGTTGTTATGGTTGTGACCAGGGGTGGGGTACTAAATGCTGATAACAGAGCTGGACAGTCATGTCTCTCAGCTAGGCCAGGTCCTTATCAAGGCCTGGCTGCATGTGGCCAACCATGCTGACATTCTGGGCAGTGGTGTAGTGCAAGCCTGGTGCCAAGACAGAGCCAGGACCTGAGCTTTCTTGTTGTGCCATAGCTAGGTCTTGGCCTTTGCCGTGTCACTGCCCCATACAGTCCAGGCTGTTGCTGGCTGTGTATGGCTAGGCCATGTTGTAATTGTTGGGTGCAGCTTTCCAGCTCTGAGATGAACTGTTGCTGACCTTCACCCTCCAGAAGCTCCATAGGCTTCCTTTGCCTGCAGTGCCACAGACAATAGTTATGCCTAGGCAGCATTACCACTCAGATTGGCGGCTGGCAGAGAACTTTCCTAGTACCTAAGTGGGGTATAAATCGGAAAAACAAATAGTAAGTTCAGGGGCCAGTTCATCTCTTGATGTCTGAGACATCCAGACTTAAAGAGACATCCCCTGAACATGTCATAGCTGACAGCCTTGTTCTTTGTAAGGCTAAGTAATTGCATCTAGACAACAACCTTGCATGGGCTCAAGTATAATCTTTTCATAAGGAACAACTTCAACCAGTATCCAGTTGCTACCATAATTATGTACATACATCAATCACAGCTTTTTTAGACCTAAGTTTCATATTGCAGTCTTAAATGTCTACATTCTCATAACAAAAAGACTAAATTACCCAGAGTATTTGCAAGTGTTTGCTTTCAGCTATTCTGTTTCTATTTTTGGGGGGAGGGGTGCTCAGGTTTGAGGGTGCTTGAGTTTTTTTAATCTAAAGTACAAATTCAGTAGCACCTTTTTAGACTCATTTCAACACAGCATAAGTTTTCATAGGGTACAGCCTACATCTGCAGATGGAAGCATGGAGCAGCCCACATCAAGTAGATAAAAAGCAGCATTTATTGCAGACAGATATTCCAGCTTTTCTTTCAAGATAGACTGATACATATGAATACTTGTGTTCTAACCTGGATACTACTATGGTTAACCAAACAAACCTTGCAATTTGTATCAGACACAAATTTATAGCTCAAGCGTACTTCATTAGCAGCAATGGGCATATTTTAGGTGCTGTTCTTTAATGCCACCCTGATTCAACATCCAAATGTTTTTTGTAAACTGTTTTTTCAGGTGCTAGATAAATGTTTTTTGTAAACTGTTTTTTCAGGTGCTAGATATTTACTATCACAATCCTTGTCAGTCTGCAATGTGTGTTACTTCACCTTCCTCTCCTCAATTCATTTGGGGAAAGTTGTATAGGTACACCTATCCACTACAACACATTTGTTGACTGAAAACAGCTGTTGAGATGTCCTAGAATCAGAGATGCTGTAATGGGATCAGAATTTTGGAATGGGACTCAGCTACAACTGGAAAAATGCAACATGAAAGACCTGGTTTCTAGACATGGCTGCAGTTTTCTTGCTGCGGTCATCCATCATCAAACGATAAGGGCATATTTAGAAAACACAATCAGGAGATTTCCTGTCTGAAGCAAGCAAGCACTGCTGACGTCGTAGCCACAAACTTTAATTCAGCTTGCCATTGGCCTATCAAGTGCTTTGGTGCAGGAAGAAGTAAGCAGGGAACATACCTGGTACAGGGTATTCTAATAGTCCTTGGAACAAATGGTACTTTGATTTTTCCTTTGTCTAAAACAATAAAAAGAAAGGGAACTGTATTGATGTTCTTAACTGCTTTTTAAAAAGATTATGATATCTTGTGATACTTTTTGAATGAAAGGTTGCTGCAATTAATGATTTCAAAATTGTTCTTTGTGTAAAGCATTTGAATGCTAGACTGCATTGCTGCATCAGTTGTAGGAATTTCTCTTGAAACTTAATCTAAATCAGGACGAAATCTGCTTAATTATCAGTGTTTCAAATACTAATCCTATACTTGACTGTTGCACTCTGTGGTGTTGGGAAAATCTTTGTCCATAGAAAGGAGTTGAAACCTGAGAGTTCCATTTATAATCTGTCTCAGTCTTGCCAGCTAGGCAAACCTTTGTTAGAAGTGATTGTGTATTAATTCATATTCCACGTTACTGAAAGGAATGCCATGAATGCACGCTTGAGGAATCTCTCCTGAGTGAAACAATCTGGCCATGTTAAGTGGTGTGTTGGGGTTAGCTGTAGTTCTCGATCGTTTGACTCAGCTTAAAACAATAGACATTGATGTTTAAGAAATTGGGCTAATTTTCTGGAATAGAGTGAGTTACGTTATACAGAGTGCTTGAAAAAATAACAGCAAGAGAAGTACATAGTTTAAAGTATATTTCTTAGCTATGATCTTCTGAATCCTTCTTCAAAACTCTGTATATTTATTTGTCCTGTTCCAAAGTTAATAATCATGCTATGTGTGTGTGTGTGTGTGTGTAATGCATCTGATGAGCTGCTAACTTACTCCATCACACACACTTATCAAGGAGTGCCTGTGTTCAAGATTGTTAAAAACTTCATATTTAAGAACTGAGTTTTCCTCTAAAGAGATAATGAAATACTCTTTTCCTCTCTTTTTTTTGGTAGTGTTCTGACATAGCGAGCAACCCCTTCAACTTGACATATCCATTCATTGCCTCCTACTTTGCGGAGGAGTTAGCTTACATACTCACCTCAGAGAAATTTGAGCATATCAAAGATTCACTAAAGGAAAAAACATTAGCACAGTTTGTTTTCAGTCTCTTCCCCCCATTAACCCCCTTAAGCATTTTAGAGGGAAATATGTTTGAACCTCTGTAGAGTTAAAACAAATAGGGGCTTAACTGCAAGACAAGGACAGCAATTTAAAGCATTAGTGTCCACTGGCTTGTTAAGAATTTTAATCTTGCTTGCATTCCACTATGGCTAGGTCATACGACTTTATGCACTAGTTAGTGGTATTTATTGATGCTATTCCTGAACAATTATTACTGGCTAATCAAGTTTAAGCTAAAACCTCAGTCTTCATGATTTGTAATTGAGCCTCACTTGCTAACTTAGAACTATTCCCACACTGTTTAATTTAACCCAATGGTGTTCTTCCTTCTCCTTCTGTACTTGCTACGAACCTTTCTGCTTTCCATAAAGACATCAACAACCGTGTTGAAAAACTCTGCAAAGGGCATTTCTACCAAGAAAACAAGGATATGAGTCATTCTCAAAAAAAATCATTTTCATAAGCAAGTGTAAATGAAAAACTACTAAGGAAGGGACATATTCTTGCAATGTAAAGTAATATACACGAAAATTTTAAAGAAGTGTTTTAATACTGATAAATTGTGTTTGAAGAAATCAGCATTTCGGAATGTACTTTACTGAAAAGGCAGTGAGAAGACTGGAGAATACTGTTAAAGAAATGCATGGCATCTAAGTTTAATTAATCAAGATTTTTTTCCAGATCATTGCATGTAAAAGATTGATTATGCCATCTTGCATAATTGTGGACCTTGATATAACTATCCGTAAAAGCAATGCAGTAGCAAATGAAGCTCAGTGTGACCAAAAATCCTAACATCGTAGACACAAATAAAGAATCTGTCCTGGTGATGGTGACTAAACCAGGAAAGATCCTGAGATAGTGGTGTTGTTCACAACAGTATCTTTATATTCCACGTTCAGACATTCAGATAAACGCTTGAGGATTTTTCAGACCTTGAAGAGAGAGAATAAACTCAGAATCAGATAACAATGATTATTTTATCTATTTTCTTTATGTACCCCCCCCCATCTTTCTCCTCAGTGGTCTCCATTTTTGATCTTCATTTACTCCTCAACAATCCTGTGAAGTAGATTAGGCTCAAAGTGTGTGACTGGCCTTAGGTTTCCGAACAAGCTTCCATGGGAGAGTGGAGATTTGAACCTGGCTTTCCCAGATCCTAGTCCAGCACACTAACTACAGTAAAAAGGTAAAGGTAAAGGTTCCCTTGCTCGAAAGCCAGTCGAGTCTGACTCTAGGGTTGCGGTGCTCATCTCCGTTTCAAAGCCGAAGAGCCAGCGCTGTCCGAAGACGTTTCCGTGGTCATGTGGCCGGCATGACTAAACACCAAGGTGCACGGAACGCTGTTACCTTCCCACCGAAGTGGTCCCTATTTATCTACTTGCAATTTCTTGCTTTCGAACTGCTAGGTTGGCAGGAGCTGGAACTAGAGACAGGAGCTCACCCCGTCTTGCGGCACCTGGGTCTTGAACTGCTGAACTACTGACCTTCCACAGCCTGCAGTTCAGCGCCTTAACCACTTGAGCCACCGCAACTACTTTATTAAGATAAATGGGATGGTTATGTGAAGAGGAGGAGGAGATTGGATTTATACCCTGGCCTTCACTCGGAGTCTCAGAGCGGCTTACAGTTTCCTTCCCTTCCTCTCCCCGCAACAGACACCCTGTGAGGTAGGTGGGGCTGAGAGAGCTCTTTCAAGAGCTGCTCTTTCAAGAACAGCTCTGAGAGAACTGTGACTGACCCAAGGACACCCAGCTGACTGCATGTGGAGGAGTGAGGATTCAAACCCAGTGTTCCAGATTAGAGCTTGCCGCTCTTATCCACTACACCAAACTGGCTCTTATGCATAAATAAAGCCTTCATAGATGCAAGTAATTAATTTCCTGTAGTGAAGCTCTCAATTTAACAAAAAGACAAGAATATAGAAACCCAATACACATGTAATGGTCTTAAAAAGACATTTTTATATATCAAGGTGGGGAATCCAATAAAATATAATGGCTAAGTCAATGAAAACATCAAGTTGGATTTGCCTCTTTCATCTGCTACTGCATGGGATGTTAGGGATAATTAGGAAGGGGACTAAAAATAAAAGGCTTAGTATTATAATACTTTAAAAATAAATCTGCATATGGTCTCATTTGAATTACTGTATATGGTTTTCATCCCTTCCATCTTGCAATTGGTTCTATAGAACTGGTAAAGTTGCAGGAAAAAAGTAGCCTAAAGATGCAGGGCTTGAAGTACTTTTCACTGTAAGGAAGGAGCTGAGTGTTTTAAAATGTGTGGGTCATAACAGAGGTTTATAAAATCTGTACAAAGTGAACTGAAATTTTTCTCCCTCATTTATAATACTAGAACTTGGAACCACTGAGTAAAATTTATTGGCAGTAGATTCTAGATATACAAAAATGTGAAGTGAATGTATGGAATTTGCTGCTGCAAGATGTGGTGATTGGCCTTTGGCTTGGATGGCTTTTAAAAGAGGATTAGACAATCAGTGGAGGGATGGGTTTGTCAATGACTGGTAACCTTGATGGTTAAATTATTCCTTCATGTTCAGAGAGTGCATACCTCTGAATACTAGTCACTTGTGGGCAGGCAGTGGGGGATACCTGTCACTCTCATGCACTGCTTATAGATTTCTCCAGCTGCGTCTGGCTTGCCGTTGTTAAAATAGGTTGCCAGACTAGTGACTCTGATCTGCTGCAGCTAGGTTGCTCTTGTTCTTAACTAATGTGGAGACTATAATACTTTGTTTCTTCTTTCTGATTTGAATTTGCTTTTTTAGTGCAAAAGATGAGCATTGTGGAGGTTATGTCTTGATCTCTGCATCTGGTGCATAGTACACACGCTGCATATAGTAAAAGTGTTGGGTAGGCTTACCAAGTGGCGGTGGGGGATCCGCATGTCTTTACAGGATCCCTGCCGCGGGGACGGCGATACGTGTTGCACCCGCCGTCGCCAGGATGTGATGCTACGCGTCGCTCTGGCAACGGGGCTGTTTGGAGTCCCATTACCAGAGCGACGCGTAGCGTCACATCCTGGCGACAGCGGGTGCAACACGTATCGCCGTCCCCGTGGCAGGGATCCTGTAAAGACATGCGGATCCCCCGCCGCCACTTGGTAAGCCTAGTCTTGGGGGAAGTTATCAGATTCTTAGCTGTTTTGTTGGGAGAACATTATGGTGTTATATTCTATATTACATAACGGATTTTAAGTCCTATGATTCTTTTAAGTGAGCAAAGGAGAGCTGAACTAAGCCTATTATTATGGTTGAAAATGATGGTGATTCTGTTTTTTGGAGGGGGGTGTTTTTAAGGGGGGGTTATATGCAGGGGTCTTGTTGTAGAAAAAGAGCTGCCGGAGCTCATTAGCATAACTCATTAGCATAACTTATTTGCATATGCCACGCCCCTGACATCACCGGAAGTGACAGAAGGCCACACCCCCTGACATCACCGGAAGTGTGTCAGAAGGCCTGGCTACTTACCCTCCTGCTTCATCCTCATTCCCAAACGGAATGAGGATCGAAGCAGAGGGCGGGGTAAAGAAGGGGGCGGGGCTTCACCACGTGACCGCCCCGCCCCCTAGAGGTTCTCTTCCGGAGCTCCGTACCTGAGAGCTCCCCCCCGACTAGAGCCCTGGTTATATGTAAATACAGGCTAATGCATTCCATTAAAGCCTTGTCATCACTCATTGTTGCTTGTCGTGTATTGTGTACTTGAGTGCAGTTTTTTTGTTTTGCTTTTAATTGTATGTTTTGGTTTTAATTGTATATTATTAACAATCATTACTCTATAGTGTCAGAATCTGCTTGGGGAATATCCTACTTAGTTTCATTATAGTGATATAATCATTGTAGCTTTGATTAATGTGAAAGGAGCTATATAATGAAACCTGGTTTGCATCCATTCAGCAAATGGCACTTGAGCTGATGGATTATTGAACTTCTAAGCATAGCATGGCCATAAAAGTTATTACCATTTCCTAAAACACGTTTTTGTAAAAAAACAAAGAACATCCCAGCAGATACAGAGTAATACAACTGTTAAAATTTGTCAAAATTGTCACTTACTACCATCATCTATGAGGAAGATCTATGGAACTCTGTGTGAATAAGAAAAGCTGAAACTGAGAAGCCTGCTGTTCAGACTTTTCAAGAAATTATTTGGAGACCAATAGTGCCATCCTTTCCTAGGAGTAATCCCCACTGAATAGATTTGAGAAGGATTCTGAATAGACCTGTTTCTGATTGTTTTGTAAGGCAATGATCTTAAATAATGTGGTCTCCATTGCTACTTAGGAGCCTGTTATACAGCCAGGCTTTATACATTGTGGTGCATTAAAAATGTCTAGGAAAGTAACTGGCAGAAGCTCTATATGATAACTTGCATGTAATTTTTAGTAACTGAACAAGATGAAGAGAAAGTGGAATATCCGCAATTTATTGGTCAGTTTGCATTCAGATTATACATTAAACTGGATTCAAACAACTCATGGTTTATAAACTGTGTTTTATTGTGATATCTGAATGCATCCTCCAATTAATTTCCTTTTGTTTCTTGGTAGAGGATAAATGTTCTTCATAAAGGCCAAAGTGCACATTAGTTGTGTTTCTCAAGATGCTAATAAAACTTTTTTTTAAAAAAAAAACCCCTTTAAAATGTTAATTCAGAAGTGGCACACCTGGTTAACAGCTGTGTGGGTGGACTGTCCTTGAATTCTGTAGACTTAATTTAGCACTGCACAGTACCCAGTGATGGAAACAGCTATAAATTGCCTGTGTGCACCCATGCATTATTGATAAAGGGTAGAATAAAATGCCACAATTTCTTTATTTCATGTTGTCAGCACAACAGCTGGCTGATTATTTGCTTTGTTTCCCCCTTCTCCCTCTTCTCTTCTCCTCCTCTTTCCATTTGTAAATTGTTAGAGGGAGATGACCGTTGCAAATTTCACACCAGATTCTTTTAAAAAATATCTTCAAAAATCTGTATAAAACCAAAGATTTAGGCGCTGCATACTATTTCCATCTCTCTTATTCCAGTGGTATTCACTCCTCGATGTGCCACTTGTGGCTCTTCTGAAGACCATTGTCCAATGTGGCACCGCCCGATATTTCTGGAAAGTGAATAAATCTGTTGCCACGTAAGGCTTGTGGTTGAAACAGCAGATGCTGGAGGGAGTGGAGAATGAGAAGCTGTGAACCTCCCTGAGGTTAATACCTCATGTCAGGGATGGAAGTAAAGGGCCTGTGGTCTCGGGTGACTCCCACCCTCTGCATTCTCATACTGGTATCCGGGCATAGGTTTGCCTACTTCCAGGGCAGCCTGGAGTCACAACTGATCTCCGCACTACAAAGAACCATTCCCCTGGAGATAATGGCAGGTTTGGAGCTCTGTGGGCTCTGTGGCATCACATCCCTGCTGAGCCCCCCCCCCCACCATGACAGCTGCCTAGGAGAAGAGCAAGCTGGCCACAATAGGGGCGAGGGTGGTTTTATTCTCCTTCCTCCACAGCTGCTTGCTATCCTCCAGGCACCTTAGCCATCTCACTCTCCTGAGCTGCTGTGCCTCATGCTGGGGAGACAGTGAGAAGTCAGCGAGGGAAACAAATGGCTCACAGTCATAAAGGGAAACTGATGTACCAGGTTGTTCAATCCACAGAATGATCTGGGGGTGGACCATGTACCCCTTGTAGCAAGAGGGAAATATCTAAAAGGGAAAGTATATGTTTGGCATCTTTTCTTTTGCAGCTCAAATCCAGGCTAGAAAGAAGAGATGGGTATAAAATGTTTGAGTCTCTTCCCAGTGTGTTATATACATAATTTTTTTTTTATTTACATTGGACTTATATACCGCCCATGACCCCTAATGAGTCTCAGAGCGGTTTACAGTATACTACTACTAGTGTAGTAGTGGTTCGCCTACCTAGGGCCACAATTTCACAAGGGGGGGGGACTACCTACCGACACCCTGTTGGCGGCACGTTCTTCTTCTTCCGGTGGGCTACGGGTGTTATTCTGGGGTCTTCTGGTTAACCGGGGACCACCTCCGGCAGGCTTGATGTTTCCTTCTGCGCGCGACCGCTCTTCCGGCTGCAGCTTCCGGCAGCTCCTGCTGTGCTGCGCTGTCCTGCGTTTGCATCGCTGCAGCTCCACCTCCATCAGGTCTGGTCGCCAGGAACTCCGTCGCCATTGTTGTTACCGCCGCTGCCGTCTTCGTCTCCGTAGTTGCCGCCAACACTCCTGGCACGGAACCAGGAGGTGGGTGCCCCCTGCCACCTAGGGCAGGTACCCATTTATCTTCTTGTTTTATTTACCTTTCGAACCGCTGGGTTGGCGGGAGCTGGGATGGGGGCTGGGAGCTCACTCCGGCCGTGGTGGGGATTCGAACAGCCATTGAGGCTGTTCGCTACAGATGTTACTAGTAGGCGTTGTATTGCCTGTGCCACCGCTCCCTAAACTAGCTCCCTAAATAAATGGGGCTAGTCACTTCTTACCTATCAAAGGCATGAGATGTCTCTTATGCAGCAGTGAACAACCTTTCTGTGGCTGCATCTCAAGGTGCTGATGTAACATTTAGAAGCCCAAAATCATGTCACAGGTGACAGTATGGTACAGCCAACCGTCCAGGTCTTCTAGTGATCTGCTGTCTGCTCAAGGAGTAAGTGTTTGCCTCCATTGTGTTGTTCTTATATGTTTGTAAATTTACTATTACAAAGAAGCAATTTCTCAGTATCTCATTTTCAAAGGAAGCAAACAGGCTTATGGAAAATACTTCAGCTTTCCCTAATAGCAAGCACATACAGTAGAAAGGGTTTCAGTAGATACTTAGATTTTATATAACATGTTTATAAATTGCAACTGCCCTGGTTACGTTTGGCACGTAAGAATCTTCAAGTGCCCAAGCTAAGAAACTGTAAGAACTGAAAGTCTGTGTCCGTGTCTAGGTGAGTTACTGACATGGTTTTTTGGCAAGGATGATTAATTGTTACTGTCAAATCTAATTCTTTTTGGAAGAGATTAGTAAGTCAAAGATGAAACCATCTAAAGTGTTCCTAAGGAAGCCAGTGTGGTATCATGGCTAGAGGATTGGGCTAGGAATGGGGAGACTTGGATTCATATCTTTTGCCCTAAAACATACTGGGTGACTTTGGGAAAGTTGTTCTTTCTCAGCGTAACTTACTTTACAGGGTTACTGTGAGGGTAAGATAGAGAAGGAAAAACCATAAAGGTCTCCCTGAGCTCCATTGGGAAAAGCTTAAGCCTCTGTTGTAGCCGCCCTGAGCCTGTTGGGGAGGGCGGGGTACAAATCTAATGAATAAATAAATAAGTGTGCTTAAAACAAAACACATAATTTTGACTGTGTCTATTTATCATACGGCAGAGTTACATGAAGGAAGTATGTAATAATATAAAATATGTAACCAAGTTGATACAATGGGTATGCAGAATGATTGGGCTATCCCCCTAAATAATAATATATAGATTTTCAATCCACTCAGTTGCAGCTGTGGAGAGTTCAAAGAGCTCCATCACATCTCCCTGGAAAGCATGATGCTCACATTCCTGTGATGTTTGCCTATGGCTCTAAAAAGGGGCAAGAATGCCCACTCTCTCAATGAATGTTCGAATTTCCTATGCAAAGCAGCTCCATTACCAGTGTGGATCACATGGATCTATTCTACGAATTGTGGAGTGTGTTTTCTGCTAATGCAAGAAGCTCGAAGGGTTTTTGTGCAGGACAAAAACTCCAGCATTAGTGAAACAGGTCTGTAGGATCCAAGGCATAATTTTGGAGTAATTTTTACATAACCACAAATGGTTTGCACACTGTTGTTACCTAAAAGTAAATGATGCTGATGTGTACAGAAATGTGAGGTCTCCAATGTGGCTTTGTTTCAGCTGCATTGCCCAAGGAGCTACTGAAGACAAAGTGTTCACTTTTTACCTTTCCCTATCTTGCTGACTTTTAATATAAGTCACAAAGCAATTAAACTGGCTGTGTAGTTTCTGTCAGGAATAGCCCTTTCCTCAGTTAGCTAACATGATTGACAGAGGCTTGCTGGAGATTTACATTAAGAATAACTCATTCTTCAAAACTCTTTTTTTCATTTCCTACTTGGAGTTATAAGGGTAAATCAAATATAGTGGCTATGTATGATTAAAATGCAGAAGTTATGATTTCATATTGACTTTGTAAATCTCTTAACAGGTTTACCCTTACCTAAACAGTTCTCTTGAGGAATAAGAAGGTAGTGGGTGTTAAATAAAGTCTTAAATGCTTTGAAACTGATTTATTTATTTAAGTAAAGTGAAGACTGTGAATTCAGCAGAAATGCTTAAGGTAAACTTAAGAAAGTAAGAAAAAGCAAACCATATAGTAACTGCTTCTATGATTTTTAAAAAGTTTGGTACAGGTAATATGTTAGAGAAAAAAACAGAACCAACGCGTTCTTTTCTTTAAATGCATGGCAATATTACTGAAATACCTGACTCAGTTTCCAGAACTCCATGAGCTCTGTTAACAGATCACTTTGCAGTTGATCAATATAGAGCAGCTTGGACAATTTTCTAAATAGCCTAATAATGAGGATTACTGTTTTTTTTTAAACAAAAGTTGGCAATGCTGTGACTTCAGAGTTTGCTCTTGCATCAAGAGCAAAAATACAGAAAGAGATTTTTCAAAGACAGTAGGGAAAATATGAGGAGAGGATACTGAAACCAGAAATTTGCTCTGTAACATATCTGAGTTAAGGATGGTACATAAGAACTCATGTGGCTGATGGACCTTCTGTTTCTTGATGAGTCATTTTCTCTTGAAAGACATAATTGTGCATGAAGTTCTAATTTCAAAAAGGATGACAAGTTGGAGGGAGACTTCTGCCTTTCAGCACTGTGTTTATATACTTCATGGAGGGCAAAAGCAAGACATGGCTGAGTGGTAGATATCATGCTTTGTGGGCCACAGAGCTTCGGTTAAATCTGGAGTATTTCTGGTTAAGGTTCTCTTGTAGCTTACATTGGGGAAGGACCTTTCTCTGCCTAATATCCTGGGACCAGTGGAACAACCTGATGGACAAACACAGTTTTGTACAATCTGAACCACTTAAAAACTTCTAGTCTCTAACAATAGTTTGTTGCTATAAGGCATTATTTGAGTTTGGCTTTGTAAGGTGCATGTATTTTTAATGTTAATGCATGATGTGGCTTTGCATTCCTTTTCAAAATTCTGTGATATTCATGGATGATTCATTCCTGCTTCTTCTATACTTAGATATAATTGCGCTAACCATTCCTTAGTAACAATAGGCTACTCTGCCAATATTTGTAGCATTTAACTGTGTGTCTGTGATGACAGAAGGAGGTAATGAGATGCATGCCTCAAGGTTGCTTTAGAAATTGAGGTGTTTGAACAGGGAGGTGTCTGGTAGAGTTGGAAGTGAAAGAACACGTCTTACTGTTCTGGCTTTGAGATGCGAAGTGCTTATGAGTTCACTCTGTAGATGCGTCCTTGTTGAGATTAATCGGGTAAGCATAGATTTTTACATGTGTAGAGCAATATAAAACTGGGTGATTAGGCAGGATGTTCGAGTCTATGTTTGATAAAGAAAGTGATTTAAAGACAGAGTTGTAAAATGAAGTGTTCCCCTTTTAGATCTTGCTGTGTTCCAGAAGATGTTTTCTTAGCCATGATGAATGGAGGAAGAGAGCCTTCAAGCCTGAATTGGCTTCTGTGGAATTAGTTTATTTTGCAGTAGGTGGGAATTTTTTAGGGTTGCAGCATGTTATCACTTACCTAAATATACAAATACAGAATGTGAAAAAAATCTTCTCCCAGTTAGCATACCAAGTATTTTTCACACTTTAAATCTACATTAAGAGTAATTTCACTAATAGCTCTATTTTTAACAGAACATAGCCTAAAATCAAACTAAGGCTGGGAAAGGGAGAGGAGTTTTGGTATGTGGAAGAGGGAGGATAAAGGTGCAGGAACAGTTTGAAAGAATAAGTCTTTGGAAATAGGAAAGCTGTTATCCTAGATATTACAGTACAGGATCTGTTATTTTGTGTTTGGCAAAACACTTCATTGTTAATCTTGGATGTATCCTCTACAGTTGCAATATCTTGATGGACTGTGAAAAATGTGACAGTTTTTACAGTATTGTAAGTCTGAAAAATATATAAAGCTGTTTGTCAATGTAGCAATTTTACATACTTTGGATTTCCCCGTTCCTTCAACTTCCAACTATTTCCTTGCTTTTAGTTTAAAGGGTTAATGGTGTTATGCTAGATCCTGACAGGTGCACAAAAAGGCAACCAAAATTGTCAATATTATGCATTGTTAGACTTTTTAAAGTGTTTTACATTGTTTTGGTATAAATTTGATAACACCCCAGTAGGGACTCTGAGATTCCTCTATTGCAGGCTTTTACTTGGAAGGTGTGGTTTAAGGCAACCTGTTGAATTCATGGAAGAAGCAAGATTTGTATGGGGGATTTTCAATTCATATCTTAACTTCTTAGCCACTATGACATACTGTTCGTTAAGAGCTTGGAGCACCTTCCTTATTAATAAAGATTAAAGTGTTCTGGGCTTTTAGTTTGTAGATCAGCTGACGACAGGTCACTATGACACATAATTTTATATACCTTTATCATGTGGAGAAAGTAAACAAACACTGTTCTCCCTCTCCCGTAATCCAAAATCTGGGGGCCACCCAGTGGAATTAATGGGCAGTGGCAGACAAAATAGACTTACTTTATTCAGCATATGCTGGACCATGTTCATAACGAGGAGTGCAGAGTAGCATTTTTAACCCAGCAGCAGTCTTGAGATAACTTTTTAGAGAAAGTTATTTCATCACCTCCAATATTACATGGTAAATTTCATCCCATGTTTTAAATATTTTAATCCAGTGATACTCCAGTGCCTTGGGAGCCCCATGTGGCTCATTGACATGCCACTTGTGGTTCTTCTTGGCACCATTCCCCAGTGTGACAGAGGGACTCCACAGGGACTGGAGGATGGATAAGCTGCAAACCTTCCTGAGCTGTGGATGTCAAGGGCACATCCTCTCTAATACCCTCCCCCCCAATTCTCCACAGCTTTCTTCCTCTCATCTCAGCACCTGGGTGGCTGTCAGGAGGAGAGATAGTTGGCCACAGAGTGAAACCACCACCATAGCAGTCACCCAGGAAAAAGTAAGCTAGCCATAGTGGGCAGGTGGCAGTTTTACTCCCTTTCTCCATAGCCAGCTTGCTCTCTTTGGTGTGCTTTGGCAATCTTGTTCTCTTGCCTAAGCTACTGTGCCTCATGCCAAGGAGAGAGTGGGAAGGCAGAGAGGTAAGTAGTAATTAAAATTAATTAATTTTAAATGTTAAATATTATTAATAATTATCTTATCATATGAGTGTGCTTAGTGGGATGGTGCACATGACACTGTAGTTGTATGTCTCTTTTGGTTGATGGTTATTGTGAATGTGGTTCTTCATGAACCTTGGAGAGAGTATCAATGTTTTAATCCATATATTTCACCACACTCTACCTTAAAGTTGTAAAATTCCTTAGTGATCATCACTTTTGTCTTGATGTTCAGCTCTGGCACTTTCTGCTTTAACCTTCATCAGTGTTGTTTCAAGTCTTCATTATTTTCTTCCAGTAATGTGATGTCATCTGTATATCTGAAATTGTTAATGTTCCTACCACCAATTTTCACCCCACCTTCATTTAAATGTAATCCAGTTTTCCTTATGATATGTTCTGTATATAGTGCAGAGAAGAGAATGCCAATTGGAAACCATTCTGTTTCTCCATATTGTGCCCTAACAGTAGCCTCTTGTCCAGAGTACATGTTATGCACCGACCATAGCTTTTCATGACCCACATAGTCAAAAGCTTTGCTGTAATTTATGAAACACAGGCTGATTTTCATCTGAAATTCTCTCATATGCTCCAGTAACCAATGTAAATTTGTGATATGATCTCTAGTGCCTCATTATTTTCTGAATCCAGCTTGAACATCTGGCATTTCTTGTTCCATATGCAATAACAGTCTTTAAGATGTTTAACTTTGTTGTAAGATTTTGAGCATCACTTTACTCATGTGGAAAATTAAGGCTATTCTCCAGTAGTTGCTGCAGTCTTTGACATCTCCTTTTTTGCAATTGGAACGTAGATCGAGCATTTCCAGTCAATGGGCCATTATTCTATTTTCCATATTTGTTGGCATATTCTTGTTAAGATTTTGATGAACTTCATTTCTGTGGCTTGGAATAGCTCTATCGATATCCCATCTACTCCTGGTGATTTATTTCTCCTGGTGATTTATTTCTCCCAATTGCTTTGAGTGCAGCTTTCATTTAATGTTCTAAAATTACAGGTTCTTCTTCAAAAGCTTCTCCTTTGAAGGAATCTGTCATCCTTTCATCTCTTTTTTTATAGTTCTTCATTCTACTGTTCCCATCTTTATTTTGTCCTGTTCAGTTAATATATTTCCATGTTGCTCTTTCAGCATGCCAAACAGTGCTTTAAATTTCCCCTTGAATTCTTGGATCTTGTGGAACAGATCTCTTGTTCTTCCTTTTTTGATGTTCTATTTTTATACATTGGTTATTAGTCTTTATCTCCACGTGCCAGTTACTAGAATGGTGCATTTAGACCTGATTCTATGATCTGCACCATTTTACTTTTGCACCCTTTTACTTTTGCTTCTCATCTATCTTTAGCAATTTTTAAGAGTTTTGTCAGTCATCCAATAAGGCTTTTCATGTCTTTTTGAGTGCAGGAATAATCTTTGCATGTTCTTCCTTGATGATATCTGTGGCTTCAACCCATAGTTCTTCTGGTTCCCATTCACTTTAACTTAGTAATGCAAATCTGTTCTTTACATGATCTTTAAACTCTTCAGGAATGTCGTTTAGATGGTGTTTTAGCACTATAAATGTTTTAGTGCTTTTCTTCAGCCTTAATTCCCAGTATTAATAGTTCATGGTCTGCACCACAATCAGCTTCTGATCTTGTTTTAGTAGATAGAATACAGCCTCTCTGTCTTCTGTTTATGTAATCTATTTGACTAGGAATAATGCTCGTTGTGGGAAGAAATACAACGGGATCTAGAAGGAAGCTCCAGATGAGTGTCCCAACGGTGGCTGGTGGGATGGCAGAGGGAAGCGGAAAATGAATGGAGGCAAGCCAAGTTTCTTTCCTTCTGCTTAGCTATAAGGCAGAGCTGTCTCAAGTCATTTTGCTGCCCCAAGTGCGTAGAATGGGAGGACAGCCTCATGGTAACAGATATGGGTCTCGCCACCTCTGACTTATTTTTTGAGGGGGAGGGGAGTGTTATGCAGTGGCAGCTAAGGTAGAAAAGCACCTCCTCCTGTGCCATGTTTTCTGAGTTCCAAGGGTCTGGAAAGTAGTTCCATAGCCAATTACACGGTTGCCAACTCTGAGTTGGGAAATACCTGTAGATTTGAGGGGTAGAGCCTGGGGAGGGCAGGGTTTGGGGTGGGGAGGGACCTCAGCAGGGTATAATGCCATAGGGGCCACTGGCCAAAGCAGCCATTGTCTCCAGCAGAACTGATCTGGGTCATCTGGACATCAGTTTTAATAGCTGAAGCCCTGACTGCTACGTCACATTGGCTGTCACACAGGGACCATCTCAGCAGGATATAAGGACACAGAGTCCACCATTTTCTCCAGGGGATAGGGCTGCCAAATCCCCCGGGGGGCGGATTTCCCCCCGCTTTGGAGGCCCGATTTCCACCGCAGCGGAATCGGGCCCCGGGGGGGGCTCCGCAACGATCTGGGCCACGCCCCCAACGTGCCCTACGTCCTGCGTCACTTCTGGTGACGTTCTGGCGGCACGCGTGCGCTTTGCACTTTGCGCGCGCACACCCGCAGCCAGCTCCTGGACCCAGCGAACGCACCCCCGCTGGTGAGTAATTACGATTTGGCAACCCTACCAGGGGAACTGATCTCTGCCATCTGGAAAGCAGTTATAATTCGGAGTGATCTTTAGCCCTCACCTTGAGAGTTGCAACCATGGTTTCCCCCAACAGACACTAAGGGGAAATTTATTTTACCTCAGAACATCAACAGCAAACTGTTTAGAATGTTAAAGGGAAAGGCCAGTGAGGCTGCATATGCAAATGACCTCTGTGTTCTGAGGCAAAGGCGAATCAGGCCATATATGCAAATGACCTCTGTGTTCTGACTGGCTGGGGGGGGGGACAGCAAACTGTTTAGAATGTTGGAGGCAGGACTCAGGCAAAGCATGCAGGGGATAGGGAGACCCTCTGAATGAAAGATCAGAGAGCAAACTGATTTTGGAGCATGTTGGAATGTTCAGGGGAGTCCATGACCAAAATAGAATTATATATACCGGAGGATTTGTGTATTGGCCATCAGGTGATGTCCAATACAATCATCTGTTCTGTTGCCTGAAATGTGTTCGCAATGAATAACGTCTTCACAGAATTCTATGAATTGCTTTCCTCATTTGTTTTGTGCTACTAGCCCAAATTTTTCAACAATATTTGATTCTGCTTTGTTTCACACTTTTGTGTTCCAGTCACCTATGATTATCAGCTCATTTAACTTAGGTGTGTGATCTAATTTCTTCCTGGACACTTGCATAAAAGCAGTTTCTTCCTCTTCAGCATCTGTAGTTGGGGCATAAACTTTGAATGATAGTTGATAGGCTTGCTGTGAAGTCTGATATTATTCAACCAGACTTTGCATTGTAGTAGCTGATTACCTGTGCTACATCTTGCCTCACTATTAAAGCAACTCCATTTCTTCTGTGTTTGTCATTTCTGGAGCAAAACACTCTGTAATTTTCTGACTGACAATGTTCTAATTCAATCCGTTTTAGTTTGCTCACTTCTGGGAGTGCAGTGTTTAAACCTTCCATTTCTCATTTTACAACTTCGAGCTTACCTTTATTCATATTACTCACATTCCATGTTCCTGATATACATGTCACACAGCTTTGGACCTTCCTTTTGCATCTGCTGACATCAAGAAACTGAACATAGTTTTGGCTTTAATCCAGTTGCATCATTAAGAATAGTGCTACTTGTAGTGGTGTGGTGTAGTGGTTAAGATCAGTGGACTCTAATCTGGAGAACTGGGTTTGATTCCCCACTCTTCCCCATGAAGCCTGCTGGGTGACCTTGGGCTAGTCACAGTTCTCTCAGAACTGTCTCAGCCCTACCTACCTCACAGGGTGCCTGTTGTGGGAAGAGGAAGGGAAGGTGAATATAAGCCTCTTTGAGACTCTTTAAGGTAGAGAAAAGCGGGGTATAAAACCAACTCTTTAAGGTAGAGAAAAGTGGGGTATAAAAACCAACTTTTCTTTTTCTGCCTGTCCTCTTTTCTTCCCCAATAGTTGGTTGAGTGCTCTTTGACGGGGGGTGGGGCGTCCTGTCTGCACTGTGTCTTTTTACATTTTGGAGTGTCTCATCACAGAGTTTTCAAGGTAGTAGATGATCAAAAGTGGTTTACTATTGACTTCTGTGCAGTACTGATCAGGGTTAGCTGAAGTGTCGCTGCTGTTGTCTGTTATAGAGCCTTTGCCAGTGTCACCTTCCACTGCTGCTACTGCCCATAGCTGCTCTCCCACCTCACCATTGTAACTGTCCATTCTCTTCTGCTGATGTGGCTGTTGATTCCTGAAGGGGTGGGTTCATATTAGTCTGGGGTCTCAGCTGTGACTGTTCCACCTTGAATGACTCTGCTAGGACTGTTGACAAAGTCTAAACTTCTTATGGTATTGCTCTCATCTTCGCTGACACACACAATCCTCCTCACCATGTTAAGATGTGTGTCCAAGAGTGTGTTTTTACCATACCTCCATCCCAAAATTGAGATCCTGTTGCTTATATTATATGCAGATATTTGTATCTTGATTATTGTTTAGTAACCCTCCTTTTCTTTCCAAACATATTCGTTTATATCATTACCAGTCATTCTATTCATATTTACTTGTATACAGCTTTCATCCAATTATTGTATGTGAGGGAAAATATAAATTAGGTATAGGAGAAGCCTTTTCTTTTAGCTTAGAGTAATAATATTAGTTACTAGTGACATTCTGATGGCATGGACTTCATGCACTTCCACACTATTGTAACTTGTTCAGGAATACTTCCCAGATATGACTGGCTTTAGCTCAGTACTTCATGCTTTGTGTATTCTTTATATGGTGAGAGTTGCAGACAAAGCAAGTGGATTGATTTTAATCACTGAATTAAATCTGTGATTTGAACTAGCAAGGAAAATTGAGTTTAACTCTTAGACTTAAGTAAATTAGCCTCATTGAAATTCATATATTCTCTGGACAGGCATGCATACTAGCTGATTGTCATAACAATTACAATATATTAATTTAAATTAAACAGGAGCAGTGATAGCATTGCATTTGAATCGCAGAGCTGTATGTGTTTGTATTTAGAAGACAGACTTCTGCCACTCTCTGTGCGAGTACGAGGAAGACTAAGGTTGCAATCCTATGCACACTATTGTAAAGCAAATGGGACTTCTTTCAGAGTCAGTATGCATAGTGTTGGATTGTAAGTGTCCACAACATTAAACATACAAGAGCCAGTAGTTACTAGGGGAAAACATCCAGAGATTGTATGTATGTTAATCCACAGAAAAATCTAAAAGCAGAAGTTGTATAATAGCTGTTCATTAGGACCAAACCTCTATTGTCTTCCTACATATAATAATGTTACCCCGCCCCCTGTACTCCTAGTGCCTGTGCAGCCAGAGGTATAGAGGGACCAGACAATTGTAGTTTGGATTAAAGCAATAAAATGTCATTTCATGAGGAGGAGGCACACCCCTTAAATCAAGGGCTTGCTTTGTGTATCAATGGGATCTCCTCACACCCAGACCAAAATAAGTGATCACTGCTTGCAAGGCAATAACCTTACTTTCTGTTCCCATTCAAGAGCATCCCTTACCATACAAACCTTCCTGGTAACTGAATCAAGTTTGGTGAGAGCCAGTTTGGTGTAGTGGTTAGGAGCACGGACTCTGGAAGAACTGGGTTTAATTCCCCACTCCTCCACATGCAGATTCTAGTGTGACCTTGGGTCAGTTACAACCTCTTTCAGAGCTGTTCTCTCAGGTGCAGTTCTCGAAAGAGCTCTCTCAGCCCCACCTACCTCACAGGGTGTCTGTTGTGGGGAGAGGAAAGGTAGGAGATGCTTTGAGACTCCTTTGGGTAGAGAAAAGCAGGGTATAAATCCAATCTCTTCTTCTTCTCAAGTCTTTAATCAGCAGAATGACTTCATTTTCTGTCCTATTAGCAATAGTTTAGCTGTTTTCTGTGTCCTTCAGCATTCTGGCTTTCTTCCTTAATTCTTTGGCCTTTAATCAACAAAGTGGTCCATAATTTGCTAATCAAACATGTTATTAAGTAACAAAAAGAATCAGAATGTATGGTTCCAAAGGAGTAGCTGTGCTAGTTTGTTTTAGCAAAATTATACAGGAGTCAAACTACACCTTAAAGACTAACAAAAATTATTTCAGCATAAACCTTTATGAGTAAGAGCTGTGAGTCACTATGTCTTTTATTGATGGGATTAATTTAACCTCACACTCCTGAATGTATCAATGTGGTACACAAGTGACCGTAAATAGTTCTACTTGAAACAGCAAACTAACAAAATAGCACAATGTGACTGCTTGGTTTGTTACTTTAACTAAAAGACTCTGGTGTGTGACCTCACAAGTTTGCTTAGAATGCCTGCCAGCGCTCAAGATTATAGAAGCTTCCTATTGGTCAAAAGAGTGGCATTGAAAAATGTGTGAATGAAAACCCGCAAACAGTCTAACTTTGCTTATCTAATTCTTGATGTTTAAACCCATCAATTTCTGTTTTTACATATGTTGCATTTATTAAAAGGTGGGAATCCATGGTAGAAAGTAGATGTGATTAGGATTGTCTAATCCAGACCTGTTTAGTATAGCCTGAAGGTACAGTTGTATTTGCATGTGCATGTACACACAAACACACACACACACATATTGAGGGTATTAGATAGCATGGACGGCTTCAAAAGGGAAGTAGATAGGCATTTAGAGCAGAGGTCCATCAGTGGCTATTAGCCACAAGGTATAGATAGGGGCTCTGGGGCAAGTGATGCTCTGTCTTCTTGGTGCTTGGGGGGGGGGCGCCAACAGTGGGAGGGCTTCTAGCGTCCTGGCCTCAATGGTGAACCTCCTGATGGCACCTGGTATTTTTGGCCACTGTGTGACAGAGTGTTGGACTGGATGGGCCTTTGGCCTGATCCAACTCCTGCGTCTCTTATGTTCTTATGTTAAATAATAGAAGGATCTCAATCATGCTAGCTATACTGTAGACTGGGGGGAACTGCATGTGTGCATCACTTTTATCAACCTCTTCAGGTTGGAAAGGAAATATGATTTTCTATAGAAGGAATTAGAACAACAATTAACAGGCAGCTGGAATGTGGGTGATAAGGAAAAAGCTGGCCTCAGTACTGGGTCAAGCTTCTGAAGTCCCGATGGACACAACTGACATAATGACATCCCTGGGTCCAACATGGGGACTAGGGTGTATGTGTTCAGTATAAACCGAATTGAATAAATACCCCCTAATACCTCATTTTCAGGTATTATTTCATCTGAGTGCAGATTAGACAATCTGATTCGGCTACCAATATAGCTGGCTCAAATAAAAGCTGATATCTTTTGGCTTTTATTTAGGCCAGCTATATCGCCAAGTGGCAGCAGCACATCTTGGAGAAGGCATTCCTTTCATTTGTGGAGTTGCACTGCCGCTGTGGCATGCTTCCACCAGTGAAGGGAGAAAGCATTTAGCTTCCTTTCACTCGTGGAGACATGCCAGCCTGCCTCCGTGAGTGAAGAGAACGAATTTTTTAAATGACTTCCCTTCACTCCCCTAGTCATGCTGCTGCAGTGGCACGCCTTTGTAAGTGAAGGGAGAAGGCATTTTAAAATGCCAAATAACTTCAGGTTTCCCAATTAATTACCCAAATCCCAATGTCATACCGATATTGGGATTCAAGAAAATTGGGAAATACCGATATTTTGGGGGTCCAATAGACCTAAATCCAGAAGAAGCCGATTTTTTTCATGCACAGCCCTAATGGGGATGCCACCACCATTTTAGAGTCTACTGGGGGCAGTTAAAAAATACTACTAGGACCCAGTCCTACTCAGACCTACACCATAGCAGGATGAGGTACTGTTGTTCTTCTCCACCACCTTTTCAAGTGCTCAAACAGCTGTGGGCGGGGGATGTAGCGATTTCAGCACATGAAAGGCACTGGCGGGAACAAGAGCACCTGGTCCCACTGTGCTGCAGGCCCAAGCAGGATTGGGCCCTTTCTTAATTCCCCCCCCCCATTATGCTCTAAACTAACAGTGGCATCTCTGGGTCTGGCCCTGGAATGCCATCACACCTAGTTGCCCTGAGAGAGCAATCCTAAGCAGATCAAGTAAGGCTTACTCCCAGAAAAGTGTTTTTAGGATGACATTGCATGAGACCTATGAAATACCAGAGGTTAAAGCAGAAGGATCATCGTTCTTCTGTTACATACTGTGGTAGAGCTTGAGATGTTATGCTAAATACGTCAATTTTGAGAAGTATCCTTCAGTGTCCTTAAAGCCTCTCACTGCCAGGAGTTTATGATTCATGCCATAGTGAAAATCTCAACAACGGCAATTTTGAACATAATGAAAGTTATGTTGCTTACCCTTTGATCCGATAGTTAAGCCAAGTAAACAAGGATTTTTCCTTGTTTGTTCCATATGCACAGATATTTGGCTCATTATACATGCTGCTACGCCCACTGTGGCTAATTAGTGGATATTCCCTTAAGCTGTTCTATGCACACCTTTAATTTTCTTGTCATGCTTCATCCAACATCCTCCCAGCAATGTCTGTTGGGTGGAGTGTCATCTAGCTATAAAATTCAGTCATAAACTGTTCAAAACATGGATAATGTTGAGAGGTTTTACTATATGACTAAGTCTTAAAGTTGTGTAGAGTGTTCTGGCATGCTGACAGTTTCTCTGTGTTGTTTTGAAGGAAGTTGTGTTGTTTTGAAACTGACAGAACTTACTTTTGAGTAAATCTGTTTAGGACCACAGTCCTAGGCTTGTTGGATTATTATAGCTAAGTCTGAACCAGGCTATAGAGTGTGGATCCAAAAACCCACACAGTGGGGCCAGGAACAGCCATTGGGGGAGCACCACATTTTTTTTGAGGGGGACATATTAGGGATTAGAAAAAAAATCATAGAAGCAATGGCTGCTTCTGTAACAGAGGTATACCAGTAAGATCTTTGAAGACTATGTTTTGAAGTATCGGTGGCCATTTTGGAAGTTGCTAGGCAACCGGCTGCCAACATTGCTTAGGGTTCTAAGTCTTGGTTGTTTTCAGTGTGGGGAAGGGGAGAAAGACAGACTAATAATGTGAAAGATAGGAGGGGAAGACCAGACAATGTGAAAAGGGAAAGCTGATGATGGCGAAGGCAAATAAGAGAGGGAAGGGAGGCAAAGGAGAGAAGCAAGAGGGCCCCACTTGTATCAATGTATTCTTAATTTTGGTAACTTGTTCTACGGTTGATCCTAGAAGTTGCTTTTTAGCCTCTCCATTCTCTGTGCTGCAGTCTCATATATGTTGGAATCCTATAAATTTTATAAATAAATGTTGTTGTAACAGAGTATACTACGACCTTTTATGGCTGTATTCAAATGTCACAAGTTCTAACTAAGCTGAGATGTGCACAAACATGACTTGATGCACCTCACTCTTTGCTCTTACCCCTCCCTTCTGTCATGGAACATGATTGAAGGGTCTTGATTTGAAACATATGAATGCAACATATAAATGTGAGTATGCGGCTGAATTTATATTTTTCTTCCTTCTTCTGTAAACTGTGATTTTATACCTTGATTAAACTGTGATTTAAGATAGTAGTGAACAGACTCAACCATGCAGATGCATTTGTTATGGGGAACTGATGTTTGTTTCAAATTAGGAATCCTTGATTGTGCTCTGTGCAAGAAGGAAGAAGAGGAGGAGGAGGAGATTTGATTTATACCCCACCCTTCACTACTTGAAGGAGTTTCAGAACAAATGGCAGATAAGCTGAATACGTTTTTTGCCTCTGTCTTCCCTGTGGAAGATGGGAGGTGCTTGCCAACTCTAGAACCACTGATTTCAGGAGGGGTGTCGAAAGACCTGAGAAAGATTGAGATGATGAGAGAGGAGGTCCTATGACTGATGGGCAAATTAAAAACTGACAAATCACCAGGCCCAGATAGTTTACATCCAAAGGTTCTGAAAGACCTCCAATGTGAATTTGTGGATCTCCTGACAAAGATATGCAGTCTATCACTAAAATCTGCCTCCATTCGCAAGGCCTGGAAGGTAGCTAATGTAACCCCATCTTTAAAAAAGGTTCCAGAGGAGATCTGGGAAATTTACAGGCTGGTCAGTTTAAAGTCAATACCAGGTATGTTGGTGAAATCTGTTATTAAAAATAGAATTAGTAGGCACATTGATGAACAAAAGCTGTTGAGGAAGAATCAGCATGGATTCTGTAAGGGAAAAACTTGTCTCACTAACCTTTTGGAGTTTTTTGAGGGGGTGAACAAACATGTGGACAAGGGTGACCCAGCAGATGTTGTTTACCTAGACTTCCAGAAAGCTTTTGATGAAGAAGAAGAAGAAGAAGAAGAAGAAGAAGAGATTGGATTTATACCCCGCCCTTCACTACCCAAAGGTGTCTCAGAGTGGCTTACAAACTCCTTTCCCTTCCCCTCCCCACAACAGACACTTTGTGAGGTAGGTGGGGCTGAGAGAGCTCTGACAGAAACTGCTCTTTTTCAAGAGCAGCTCTTATCAGAACTACGGCTTGCCCAAGGTCATCCAGCCAGGTGCAAGTGGAGGAGTGGGGAATCAAACCCAGTTCTCCCAGATTAGAGTCCGTGCGCTTAACCACTACACCAAACTGGCTATCATCAGTAAACTCAGCAGTCATGGGATAAGAGAAAAAGTTCTCTGTTGGATTAAACACTGGTTAATTAACAGGAAACAGATAGTGAGTATAAATGGCAGTTTTTACAGTGGAAGATGGTAAGCCATGGAGTTCTGCACGGCTTGGTATTAGGTCCAGTGGTTTTTAACTTGTTCATTAATTATTTGGAGTTGGGAATAAGCAGTTGGGAATAAGTCTACATTTGTGAATGACACAAAGTTGTTCAGGGCAGGTAGAACCAGGGAGGGCAGTGAGGCACTTCAGAGGGATCTGCGGAGGCTGGACGAGTGGGTGTCAGTGTGGCAAATGAGGTTCAATGTAGGCAAGTGCAAAGTAATGCACATTGGAGCCAAAAATCTTAACTACAAATATATATATTGATGGGGTCCAAATTGACAGTAACTCACCAGGAGAGTGATTTGGAGTCATGGTAGATAACTCACTGAAGATGTCAACTCAATGTGCGACTGCAATTTTTAAAAAGGCAAAAGCTATGCTGGGGTTTATTAGGAAGGGGATTGAGAACAAATCAGCCAGCATCATGATGCCCCCGTATAAATCGATGGTGTGGCCTCATTTGGAATACTGTTCTAGTCACCACACCTCAAAAAAGATAAGGGAATTTCAGTCAGCTGATATGTTCCGTTTCAGGAACTTTTCACTAACGGTTTCTGTATTGATATTTCAGACAGAACCATATTAGTAATGGTTCCCTAACATAATATATTGACCCTTTTGGGCACAAATACTACTGTCCCGTTAGGGATGCGTTCCTAACCCGTTTTACCTGCAAACTGCTTCCAAGCAGTCTTCAATTTTCTATACCGCCCCTGAAGCGCTACGGAGTGCTGTGTAAAATGCCCCCATAGCGCTTCCTCCGATGACGAGGTTTTCCCACCCTTTTTCACCCACGTGGGCGATATCCGTCTTTTTTAAACGTTCTTTTAGGAGCGCTATAGTGCTATAACACAACACCAAAACAGCACAATAGCGACCCCATTAAAATGCCTGGACCACTGAGATACATGAGATCATTACATCTGGGGAGAACAGGGATTTCAGTGGACTACAATGCCATGGAATCCTCCTTCCACAGCATTCGCTGTATGCCTGGGAACTTATATCTGTAGGCAGGAGATAAGCTGTAACTCTGCAATGCTCCCTCTAAGCTGTGGAGTCCTGTGAGCAAAAATTCCACTTTGTGAGCTACTGGCATTAGAATTGTGAGCAAATTATTTGGCTACTGCATAAATTAGTTTGCTCTGGAGCCATTCTTCCTGGGCTAAGACAAAAACGTGTGAGCCAGAGGCTAAAAAACTGTGAGCCAGCTCACACTAACTCAGCTTAGAGGGAACACTGGCTAAAAGTACAGGGGATACCCAGGTCCCCCCTGGAGGCATGGCATCCCGAAATGCTGGCCATCAAATGAAGGATGTTGTTTGCAAGCCAGGGAGGAGCTAGTGTTAAAAAAAAAATGCTCTCAAACTGTGCGTTCCCGAGCTTCCACTTCCTATTTTTAAATCCCCCAATCTCATGTATCTCAATGGAGTCAAGGTATTCCAATGGGGCTGCTATTGTGCTGTTATGGTGTTGTGTTATAGCGCTATAGCACTCTTAAAAGAACGTTTTAAAAAAAGACGAAGATTGCCAGTGTAGGCAAGAACTTATGGGCACGCAATGAAATTGCTGAGCAGTGGGCTTAGAACAAATAAAAGGAGGTACTTCACCCAAAGATTAATGAACATGTGGAATTCACTGCTGCAGGAAGTTTCAAGGGTGGATTGGATAAAGAAATGGAGTAGAGGTCCATGGGTGGCTATTAGCCACAAGGTATAGATGGAACGCTATGTCTGGGGCAGTGATGCTCTGCATTCTTGGTGCTTGGGGGTAACAGTGGGAGAGCTTCTGGAATTGGTGGACCTCCTGATGGCACCTGGGTTTTGGCCACTGTGTGACACAGAATGTTGGACTGGATGGGCCACTGACCTGATACAACATTGATTCTCTTATGTTCTTATGCCATGTGGTGGTTGTGGTGAGCTGCTGCAAGAGAGGCTTTGTTCATGCTTTCTCGAAATACATTTCTCTTATTTAAGCATCCTGCCTTTAAGTAACCTACTCAGGTGTACAACCACAAATTACTCCTTGTTTTGAGACACACCCCAAAAAAGTGGTGACATGCCTCTAGATTATCAAATGTAGTCAGTAATTGCAACAAAAACTTTATAGACACGGTGTAAAGGACATAGTCTACAAGTACATTGTAATTTAAACTGATGTATGAGTATAGTATCCACTGTTAGATGCTTTCTATTCTGTTTTTTATGTCTCTTCTTTTCGATTTTTTTGTAGTATCTTTCTATGAAACTAATAAAATCTGTTTATATAAAAAAATGTTGCCAGTTAGCAGATGGGGATTTGTTTAAGCTTGAGTATGTGAACAGAGACATGAAAACATCCCACCATTCTCTACAATGCTGTTAGTTGGTAGGTAGGTCATAGTGGAATTGGGGAGGCTAGTGTACTTAACAACGGTCCAATCTGCAGAATTATTTCCATAGACAGTATTGCTAATAGAGGTATCTTCAACCAGCCAGTACACCCACAAGAGGGCGTAACTGAGACTGACCTTTTCCTGAAGATATGCAATCAAGACAGTTTTATTTTGTCGTAGAATCTGTTGCATCTTGGGGTGTAAATGAGCTACTTTGCTCATTCTGCTACTGTTCATTTAACTTGCTTAAACAATTGTGCTGGCATCTCAATAGAGGTGATGGAATATTTAGTAAAGGTAAGATTTCCTGGGCTAAATAAGTGCAATTTGTAGAACTCCTTGGAAGAATACGTTATCAACAAATAACCTCTCTTCTTAATGGATTCACATGCACTTACCAAATTTTCTCCAAAGAAGATGGGCCTGACCCAAAACTCCCAAAACCCTCAAGAACATCAGATGGTGAAGAGCACTGTCAAACAGTGTGTGGGTTACAGTGAATGAATATAGATTGAGAATGTCAACAATAATACAAATTTTAAAAGAAGAAAAGTAAAAAATAAACCAGCCTGATCAGGTATTTATGTGTTAGCCTGATCAGGTATTAACATCATCAATACTGTTAGCTGAAGGGAATTTTTGGTTCAGCCAGAGTACAGTGCCTGGAGCCTCTACCACAAGAGACTCTTCGATTGAAATTAGTTCATTTTAAAATTTCTCCTCCCTTTCAATTTAAGAGAGCTTTAAAACCTAGTTCTAATGGTGCGGTCAAATCTGGCTGCTGTGACATGATGGTAGTCACACTGTTGTCTCACTATCAGCCCCAGTTGCTGGTGGCCTCATATTGGGATTATTCAAGAGATTTCTAAATCACAAGCATTGTAATTCAATTTTTGATAGACCAAAATTGCTGTCTCATAAATTTCAAGAGGCCACTGTAATGTAACACTAGGCTTTTCGAGGTCTTGTTTGCTAATTTACAGTAAACAGTGCCTGGCTACTTCAGGTTTTCCAAGTTGTCCTCTCCCCCTTCTAAGAACAAAGAACCCCTACATTTCTTCTTTGTCTCTTAAATGCATTTTTTCTTGAGACACTTGTACAATTGGGTTTGTGTACCAAGTGTAGCTTGAAGATTTTTTCAGTCAGCAGTTCAAATTGCATTGTGCATCCTATCCTGTATACCCTGGACAGTTTTCAGGGTTTTTGTAATTTTTTTGCAAAGATGATGATGTGGTAAAAATGATCCTAATCCATAGCTGCAGCTTGAAAGACATTGGCTTGCTTTAATGTTAGAAGCTGCTCAGGTTTTAGCATTTCAGTATGTCTGGGGGAAATGGGATTTCAAAGGTAACAGCAGCCACTATGGCCCTGACCTGGATAGTACAGGCAAGCCCGATCTCATCAGATCTCAGATGCTAAGCAGGGCCAACCCTGACAAGTACTTGGATGGGAGACCTCCAAGGAATACCAGGGCTGGGACACAGAGGCAGGTAATATCAAAGCCACCTCTCTGAAATGTCCTAGCCCCACTAGGGGTCACCAGAAGTCATCCTTACTTCCAGGCTCACAAGCACAACCCACCCACACGCAGAACTAAAAAAAAAAGGTAATGGCAGCCACTGGGAATGCCTTTGTGCCCTTACTAATCTCTGTAACCCATAGGGCGTCTACAATGAGGCTGTTTTCATTTGCTATCTTGGAAATACAAAGAGTGGAGTTTATTAAGGAAGAGGCAGAATCTTACATTTCCCATTTAGCTGGTTAATCCTAGATTGGACTATTCCCAAAATTGTGACCGAGCTACTCTTGTTGTTATTATGAATTCTGGAAATCTGTGGAATGTTCAGTTCTTCCTGTGAGGCAGAGAACATCGTGATTCCCACGATCCGATTAAGGGAGGCAGGAACTAATTTTCCATCTTCCTGTCTCTAACCTTGTGGGAGTCACCCTCTCCAGTTTGTTTCCTGTCTTAGAAGGGAGTGCAGCATCAGACACAGGCTGCTGCTTTACCTTTACCTTTCCTCTTCTCCTTCTTATTTCTTATATAGCTTACCTATAACTCAACTGCTCCCCCCTTCTTTCGATCTTTAAAAACACCCCCCCCCTCCGATTCTCGTAAGGGAGAGTGGGAAGCTTGGATCTGAGGAAAAGCGTGGAACCCTTGGTTCGGCAAGCGACAAGTGTGCTAAAAGACCAGCCATGGGAGCGAGAAGGATGGCTTTCTTATAGCTCAGAAGGACAACACTTCTCTAACCACAGCAAGCGCAAGGGATACTTCCGAGGACAGCATGGCCCTAATGCCGCCCACTTCAGTGGCTGTGGCTGACCCCTTGGTACTGAAGAAAAAATGTGCAAAAAGGAAGACCGTGTCAAGGCCAGTAGCTGGTTCGAGCCAGGAGGCTTAAATGGTGGCCATTTTGAGTGTTGTCACTCAATGGGGCCCTCTACCCAGGTGAGGCACCTGATGCAGGGGGAAAGTGAGGAGGCTGCAGAGAGTGTCCTTACTGACTCTTAGCTAGACCAGATCAGGTTAGCCAGCTTTATTTGAGAAGGGACAACAATCCTTATGTGGAGGCTATCGGAGGTCAAGGCTCCACGCACAACAGAGAGAGCAGCGTGGGTAATGTAAGACTCTTTGCCTCAGTTCTTTGTCCTCCTGAATTGTTGAACTTTCTTAAGCAAGTGATGAGGGAAGAATTTAGGGATCTCATAGTCTCTCCCCCAGCTCTCTAGAGATGTAAAATTTCCGGAAATTTTGTAGCCATGGGAAAAAACTTGTTTCCCCCCAGAAAAAAAAATGGAAATTTTCAGAAAAAAATCAGCATTAGTACTTTTGACAGTAGGGGTGTCAGTCATGCAGGCTGCAGGCCAGATCTGCCCCCTGCAGGGCTGGTATACGGCCCGCAAGCAAGTGCTTGCATTTCGCAGCCATTACTGCTCCTGCGTCACCAAAGCCTCTCTTCCTCCTTAGGGAAACAAGGGTGGAGGAAAAAGAGAAAGCGAGCGCATGCAGCAGAGAAAAGCTTTCTCCTGCTTTCTCCTCTGGGGCTGCTGCCACATTGCCTAGCCTTTCTTCTCTCATTTGGACAGGGAGTCCCATGGCACCTTCAAGACCAACAAAGTTTTATTCCAGGTATAAGCTTCCCTGTGCATGCATACTGGAGGGGTGGTGGTGGGGAAATTCTTCTGACAAGCCCGCTCTGCAGTTTACTGTGAGACCTGGTCTGTCTGTCTGTCTGTCTGTCTGTCTCTCTCTCTCCCCAATGTTAGAAAGGAAGGGCTGCAGAAAAGAGATGCATCTGGAATAATGGGAATTAAGGGGAAATTATTTTGGCTTATTCTGAAAAGGTGTTTTTTAAAAAAAGATTAGGTTTCTTTTTTCCTATTTGGGATTTTATTTAAAAAAGACCCTGGTCAGGAATTACAACACTTGGATTGGATTCCATGGAAGTAGATGGCTAAGTATTTAAAAATATATTGTTCCATATATTCCAGTTCAACACATGGTCTCCCTCTCTCCCCTCCCACCTCACTGGCTGTCTTTCTTCACATTAACCCCCCCCACACACAAACTTTTAAAACTTTTTATTATCATCACTAGCAGTGAGTAGATTTTGTCCAGTCTGAAAGCAACACATTATTTCACTTGGAGTGATCCCCTTTCCAGTTCTAACAGATGGGGGGAAATAATAAAAGAAACATAACATCACAGCTTGCGATCTTTATTAATAGAAGGGAGCAAGAGTCCAGTAGCACCTAACAAATTTGTGGCAGGGCAGAGCTTTCAGGAGTCACTGCTCACTTCTTCAGATACAGCTAGAATGTGAGTCCATTTGGCCTTATATCTTGGAGAGTGAAGTGATTTCAGAGGCCAAATAACAATAGCAGCCATTGGTAATGAGAGAAGAAAGCTAGGTCTCAATTCAGCCCAGGAGGATGCATTGAACTTCATTATCAGTTGCAATTCATCAGTGTCTCTAATCTTCCTGCGTAAGATAAATTACTACTCTTAGGTCAGCGACGGAATGCCCTGGAAGGTTAAAATGTCCCCCCACTGGTTTTTGAATGTTGTGGTTTCTTATAGCTGTAGAAAGAGTAAGAGTCCAGTAGCAAAATCTGTGGCAAGGTATGAGCTTTCATGAGTCTTACTTCTTCAGACTTTTGCTATAAATGGAACTACAAGGTCCTGAAATGTAAAGAACACCTGAACTATAAGGAACCTCTTTTGCCAGTTTATGAGAGCAGGCAAACCCCCCCCCCCAAAAAAAACCAAATTGTAACTTTATTGTTTTCTCAGGATTTGAATTGTATTCCAGCATTTGCTTATCCTCAGTGTACAGGAATTGCATTTATTTGATATTTTACATAGTCTTACATAAGTCTTCATATTACATAGTTTTTAGAAATAATATTGGAGGATTTAATTTATGAATACCTTGTCATAAATATGTTATTTATCACAGCAAAAGAAAATATTCCATAATCCATTCCCCCCCCCACTTTCCAGGGCGGGGAGAAACAGCTGGAAAGAAACAGGAAAAAAACCTGCCCCCCCATTTTTCCATTTCCCCCCCAAGCCTTCCCATCTCTACAGCTCCCCCAGAGGTCATAGAAGATGTAGATCCCCCATTACATGACACTGTTCATCCTCCTCTTCCTCCCCCTGGTACAGACTTAGCAGGCACAGACCACCTCGTCAACAGGTTTGTCCAAATAAAGTGACCCTAAAATAGTCCCTCACCATCCCGAAGAAAAGGTAGTATATGACCATATGATAGGGACTCATTACCTCTGATCCAGAATCAGTGGAAAGAGAAGAAGGGGAATTCTTGCCTGATAAACAAGATGAGATTGTAGAGATCCAGAGCAACTTAATTGATTTTTTTAAGGCTAAGGATTACCAGTATTTGCTATCCAAAGCTCTGATTGTCTTAGACTTACAGAAAACAGCAAAGAAGGCATAGCCAATCCCCCTGACACAAAACAGAAATCTTAGGCCCAAAGGGAACAGGGAATTTTTCCCCAGGACAGATCCTCCCAAAAGAGTAGTCCCCTTCCTAGAGTATTTTGAGAGATTGCTGGAATCAGAATGGGCTAATCCTCTGGCAAACAATGTCCAAATCTCCTCAAGAAACTGTATGCCATCCCCTCATTTGCTAATGCATTTTTGCAGGTTCTGCTGGTAGATGCCCCTATTGCAATGCTTCAGTCCTCGGGTCTTTTATCTGAAGATGGGCAAGGTAACATCTGGGATCCTCTCAACAAAAGGGCAGATTTTGTCCTGAGAAAAGCTCACAAAGCCATAGCAATGGCGATCAAGGCCTCCACAGCAGCATCCATTATTTCTAGAGCGGCCATTTCTAGTCTGGACCAAGAAGATACTACAGCTTATACCAGAGTCTATTAACCGTCTTAAGGAAGGATCGTCTAGAGTTCTTAAAGCAGTCTGTTTTGCAGCAGACGCTAGTCTGGATTCCCTCACGTCTACTTCTAGAGCAATGTCATCAACAGCTGCAGTGAGACAAACCATCTGACTCTGAGCATGGCCAGTAGATTTACACTCTTTACATAGTCAAACGCCTGTCCCTTTCAGGGAGACAGACTGTTTGGCGATTGCCTAGATAAAATCTTAATTGAGATGAGACAAGAGAAAAGCCATGCCTAGAACCTTGAGACATACGGACAGGCGACAATTCTGTGGAGCTTTCTTTCACTCCCAACATGTCTTATCTAGATATGAGCAGGACCAATGAAGATCCAAGTGGAGCCAGCCAAGATCCTTCTATGGAAGAGGTAAGCAATCAAAACTCTTCAGAGAGCCTGGCCCTAGGGCAGACAGACCTGACCGGGCAGGGAAACAATCCAAGGCATGATGCCTCTGACATTCCAGTGGGTGAATGTGTGCTTCACATTAAAAAAAATGGACTCAGGCCCAAATGGATGCTTGGACCATCGAAGTAGTTTCCAAGGGTTATACAATTGAATTTTCCAACCTCCCGCTGGGATGGTTTATGTTCTTTCCAGTCTCCAAGTGACCAGAGGAACACCAAAGAACCTCCCAGGCTATTCAACAACTCCTCTCCATACAAGCCATCGAGCTAGTGCCATCCTCAAACAGGGGATCAGGAGTTTACTCCCTATGCTTTATGATCCCAAAGAGAAATGGAAATTGGAGTGCCATTCTGGATCTTAAGTTTCTGAACAGGTTCACCAAGACAAGGCGTTTCAGAATGGAAACCCTTTGATTCATCATGGAGTCGCTACAACCAGGGGAATTTCTCACTTCCATCAACCTGATGGAGGCATACCTTCATGTTCCAATATTTCCAGGTCACAGAAAATATCTCCATTTCTGCCTTGGGGAAGATCATTTTCAGTTCAGACTGCTCCCATTTGGTCTTGCAATGGTTTAAAGAGTTTTTTGCAAAATGTTAATAACTCCAGTCATCTATCTGAGACAACAAGGGATCCATATCCATCCTTATGTAGATGACCTGCTCCTCAGATCCAGTACCAGAAGCAAGGTACAACTTGACAAGGTGGTTCGTAGACAAGACCCTGTGTTCATGCCTAAAGTTAATTCAACATTCCACAGGTCTCAGGAATTACATCTTCCACATTTCTGTCCAAACCCAAACTACCAAAAGGAGAGATCCTGGCATTCTTTGGACATCAAAAGGGCCCTGAAGGTCTACATTCAGAGAACCCAACGACTTTAGAAGTACTGACACTTTATTTATTTCCATTTTCCCTCCCAGCAGGGGTCAAAGAATGTCTAGTTTGGCCATAAGCAGTACCATTAGAGCCTGTATAGCCGAAGCCTATAAAGCGCATAAATTTCCTGTTCCTTTGGGCATTACAGCTCACTCTGTTAGAAGCGCTGCCACCAATGCAGCCCTCATCAGACACACATCTGTTGAAGAGATCTGCAAGGCAGTGACCTGGTCCTTCTTATCTACCTTTGTCAAAAATTAAAAGATCAATTCTCGAAGTTCAACAGATACCACCTTTGGGAGAAGAGTGTTACAAAATATCTTGAGTGACAATGACTCCAACCCACCCAATAATTGTGGGCAGTGCTCTTAGAGGTCCCAATCAAGGTGTCCTCCATCTCAGAGGGAGAATGGATACTCACCGTGAACTGTCCTCCTCCTCTGAGGAAAGGAGGATATCTTGCCCCTCCTTGAGTCATCATTAGGAAGACACCACTCAGGATTCCCTTTTCATCTCAGCCTTTCTCTTTCTTTTCTTTGTTGGTTATGTTTTTTCTCCTTGACTAGAGGGATTGGACTTCATGATAAACTGCAGCTGGAGTTGCCAAACCCAATCAAGATGTCCTCCTTTCCTCAGAGGAGAAGGACCCTCACAGTGAGAATCCAGTGGTACATTTTTCATGTGTTGCACACACAACCTGTAGCTGATGCCCCTTTTAAGAAAATCAGTTACGTTCTACTTTTCTGCCTCGAGAGTTTTTGAGACCTGGGACAGTGTGATGCTGTGGCTCTGCTGCTACTGCTTAAGCGTGTGTGTTCAAAGCTGGAGAACCACATTTGATCATTCTTCAACTCACGCAGCCAAGCCTGGCTCATTTTCATATTATCCTGCTGCTCTTCTTCTGTGATGTTTCCATATTCTCCTATAAGCACTGTTCTGTTTCTTTTTTTTCCTTCCAGCATCCAAACTGCTTGAATTCTACCTCCTCTCTTTGTCTTGTGTCCTTCCTTTTTGCTGCCTTGAGTTGATGAGCATGCTTCATTTTTTTGTTTTGTTACCCAGAGGTAAAGTTTAGGAATGAGCTTGTTCTTCTCCTGAGTACTTCCTCCAGATTCCAAACACTTTCTGCCAGGACTTCTCTAGAAAAGTTGCCTGAGGTTCAGTTGCACAGTTCTTGTGAAGGAAGCCAGCAGGCCGCAGCCATTACTCACTCAGGAAGTTCCTCCCTTAAGGCCTGGCATCACGTTACTTCTAGAGAGACTTCCTTGTAGTAACAGCCACAGAAAACTGCTCTCCATGGCACAGTACCTGATAATCTTAGCTGGTGTTTTTTTCACTGCTTGCTTTCCCTGGGTGTGGAATTGTTAGTGTGCTCTACCACAGAATCACTCCTTACAACAAACTGTAGCCAGGACTGCTTCCCCTGGTCTGCCTAATCTGTCTTATTTCTGTTGCTGCCCAGATATCAAGGTTTTACCTTACAATGATTGTTTTAGACTTCCCGAGAGTTGGGGTGCAGACCAGGCCCTTCCAGCCTCCCAAGGATACTTTTTACAGTCATCTTAAGTTTGACCATTGAGGGCGGGGGGATAAATAATTCTGTTCCAGACCATATATTCATCAGTGCTTTAAACTATCCGTTATAACTTCAATTAAATCTATCCTAGGCTACTGAAACTCGAAGGCCACAACTTAGCTTTAGGATGGAACACATTTTTATGGTATGAGAAAGCCACAACACAGAAATATTTTAAGCAGCACTGGCTAAGAGCGGCTTTATTAAAAGTATGGGACCCAATTTATAGAAGGTTTTGTATTAAAAATCGAGACTCATAGTACTGTTGGAAGCATTTACCTTGCCAAATGTCTTTACAGGTGAAGAGCTATTTAGATATCAAGATATGTTCAATGAGAAAGATTGCTTGAAATTGCCAGATCACTTGTCTTGGTAGAATAAAACGCAATTAGAATCTATCTATAATAAAGATAAAAAGGCTGGTTTTAATGACAAACTAACTGAGTTAGAAAAAACTCTTGTATTTTCGGATGATAAACTGATAAAGAAAATCTATAAAATTTTGTTAGAGGATCTGCTGGTAGATGAAACAGTTAAGCAAAATATGATTCTATGGGCCCAAAACGTAGGTCATAATATTACTTGGAGAGAGTGGGACCAGATATGGTCTAAAAACATTAAAATGACAAATTTTCATATAAAGAAAATATGTATAAGATGTTTTATAGATGGTATATTACACCAGATAAACTTGCTAAGCAGAATGAAAATTGCTCAGATAAATTTATTTCTGTAAAAATAAGATAGGTACATTTTATCATGTGTGGTGGCTTTGCGATGTAACAAAGAGATACTGGAGATGGATCCACGAGATAATGCAAGAATTATTGAGATCTAAAATACCATTTTTGCCGGAAATATTGCTACTAAATGTATTTCCAAAGGATTTTGATAAAGAGGATAGATATTTGATAGTACATCTATCTACGACAGCAAGAATATTATATGCAAAATATTGGAAACAAATGGAAGCACCAAAGAAGCAAGAATATGTGAACAAACTGTTGGAGACGGCAGAAAACGACAAACTGTCATCACTGATGAGAGAGACAACAGATCCAACATTTCAAAAGACGTGGAAAAAACTGTATGACTGGTATAATATAAATGCATAGTTTAAAATAATGAAGTTTTGGGGCATTAATAATCTCTTTGAGTTTAATAGAAACTATGGTAAAAAAATAAGAGTATACAGAAACTTAAGCAAACCTATAGAAAGTGATCTAAGAAATTTTTTAAATATGGTAATCGAGTAATAAGAAAATATACTGATCTCTTTGTATGTCTTATGTATGTAAGTTGTTGTTTGTTTATATGTTGTATGTAAGTATGTATGTGTATAATATGAAAAATAATAAAAGTGTACCTATGGGTACTTAAAAAAATTAAATCTATCCTGTTTAACACAAAGCAACATATAATACGTACATCTTGGTAAGGGATGAGACTCGCCAGTAGAAGACTTACCCAAGTGTGGGTCTCACCAGTGACCAGGGTTGCCAGTCCTCCACCACGGGCAATGGATTCTACACTGTAGGAGAAAAATGTAAAAAACCCCCACAAAAAATGGCTGTCTCTTCCAACCTGGAAGTGCTGCCAGTCCTCTAGGAATTGCCATAAACTCTGTGGTTTTCACAATATCACACTGTCACCTGTACCTGGCAACCCTAAGAGTGACATAGCAATATCATTTTTACTTTGCCTGGAAGTGATGCCATCACATAGGAGCAACACAGTAGAATTTGTGCAAATCTGTATGGTTTAACCATAGACTTTTGGACAAAAGCTAGAGTGTTGCCTTAAGCAGTGGCCCATGACTTCTGGCTTGTCCTGAAAATGACATCATGGCATGTGAACAAAGGTGCTCCATCTTGCAACTTTGCCACTAATATAATAGTGTATTGATCAGTCTCAAAAACATCTCTTTCACAGCATGATGAGCATTCTACATGAATTTTAAGTATCAAAATACCATATCTGTTATCTTGGAAAAACATCTCAAAATTAGAATGTCTACCCAAAATTTTTTTTAAAGCATTAGTGGCTTGAAACCCATGCAATAAAATTCTCTGTGTATATATATATATTTTGTAGCAGATCCAAGAATAATAGCAGGGGCCAAGGCAGGTATCATCATCAACGGTATGTATAGGAGTTAAAAAAGAGGGTTTTCACTATGTGAGTCCTGGAACAAGTTGGCTCCCCAACCGGCTCTGTTTCTTCTAAAGGCCAAGTGTCCTACATGGCTAACATGCTTAAAATCAATGTATTAAAACAATTAAAAACAATTGCAAAATGTACCAGTAGCCATTACTCAAAACAAAAGCAAATAAAAAAGAGCATGTAGTCAGTTGTCAAATGCCTCCAAAAGCTGTCAATAGGAGAATTTTAAGTTGCTTCTGAAATATGTGGATAACTCACAAATGTATCCACTACTGAAAAAGTGGCTACACACCTGATTTTTTAAAAAACAGAAGGTGGGGAGGTGGAACAAGATCATAATCTATGGGAGTAGGTAGTCTTTATGATGTTCTTGTCCTAAGCAGTTTGGGTCTTTCAGCAGTTCTGAAATACTGTGCTTCCTCAGTTTTGGAAATGAAATACCTGATATAATAGTGAACGCTTGTGTTAGTATTAAATTTTACATAGAGTGCAAAATCACATCAGAGGTTTGTGAAGTCAAATTTGTATTTTATTTATGTATTTATTCAATTTATACCCCACCCTATCCCACACGTGGGCTCAGTGCGGCTTACAACATGTAGTAAAAAAATAAAACAGTAAAAGCAATAAAACAATCGATGGCACAGTAAACAATATCCTCAAACCCCATGCCTCAAATCAGGTGCTCCAGTGCCCAGTAATATCATCTGCCAGGAGGCACTGGGGGAGGGGCCATAAACAGGGGAGGCCAGAATAGTTGAACGTCCGCTGCCTCAGCCAAAAGCCTGGCGGAACAGCTCCATTTTACAGGCCCTGCTGA
>NW_015161404.1:654752-691700 GCF_001447785.1 Gekko japonicus
TCATGATCCCCCAGGTTGGGGCCAGGGGCAAAACAGCCCTTGCCCTGGTTGAGGCTAAGCGGACATCCCTCAGGCCAGGGATCACCAGGAGGTGTTGATCAGAAGAGCGTAAAGCTCTCCGGGGCTCATATAGAGAGAGGTGGTCCCATAGGTATGATGGTCCCACATAGGGCTTTAAAGATCAAAACCATAACCTTGAAATGGGTCCGATATTCGTTCGGCAGCTAGTGTAGTTGGTGCACCACCGGCTGAATACACGCCCACAGAGGCATTGCTGTTAGCAGGCGTCTGCTGACTTCTGCACCAGCTGCAATTTCTGGATCAGGCCCAAGGGTAGCCCTGCGTAGAGCGCATTAACAGTAATCCATCCTGGAAGCGACCATTGCATGCATCACTGGAGCTGAGTCCTGAGGACTGAGATAGGGAACCAACTGCCTGATTAGCCGAAGATGGCAAAAGGCCAGACTGGCAGCCGAAGTGCCCCAGGCCTCCATGGTAAGAGAGGGATCCAGTATCACTCTGAGACGCCTTACCTGTGGCACTGGCACCAGGGGTGCCCCGCTGAAGACTGGGAGCCTGATCCCCGACTCTAGTTCTCCACGACTCAAGTGCAGGACCTCTGTCTTCGTTGGATTCCATTTCAGCTGGCTCTGCTGCAACCATCCAACCACGGCCTCTAATGCCATGTCCAAAATTTCTAGAGTGGCGTCTGGCTGGCCATCTATCAGCAGATGCTTCATTCCCCATTATCATTTTGTTAATACTTCATACTAAAACTTAATTGCATAGGAAAAGTGTGACTACATTTAAATGACATTGGTGGTTGAAGGACTTCAGTCACCATCCACTTAAGCTGAAGCAGTCATCATGAACTTCCTTGTTCGGATGGTCACCAAGGTGCTGCCATGATGAATGATGCATTTAAATGTTCACAGGAAATAACCTTTTCTTTAAGGTGCAACTTGGATTTAAAGTATGTTCAAGGAAGACGCCGATTTGGTATTTTAATAAATCCAGTACTGCATAAAACTGTGATGTGGATCCACCAGAGCATTTCCTTGGGGGAACTACTTTTTCTACTTTTTCCTGTGTAGTGTGACTTTTTTGCCTCTCCCTGCAACCCAGAATGTTTTATGGGACATTTTGAGCTGGGAGAATGGAGAGTTGCAAAGGTTGTGCTCCGCAGGTGGAGATCGTTCCATCCACGGAAACACTCTGCTGGATTCAAACCTACGATTAAAGAAGATTTTAACTAGGGCCTTGGGTGTCTGAATTTGCAAGGAATCGTTTGAAGTCAGCTCAGTCCCAGAAATCATGTTTTGAAGTGGGATTGCACTGATTGGTTAGCTTGATGTCTGAGTTAGGAAACTTGTTACTACTATTGCTTTGCTTCCAGTTGGCCACAACTAGAAGCTCGAATGCTGAGCCTTCCTGTACATTTTGGATATACATTACAGCAAACAATGATTTATCACGTTGCTGGCAATATGCAGATGCTCTGGTGTTTGGGCTAAAACTCTGTGGTAGAAGTAATTTTTACCATAAAGTTTTGCCCAAATACCAGAGCATCACGGCATTGCTGGGAATGTGATGGCATCGCTTCTGGTGTGCACTGGAAGTTACATCGCCGTGTTCCTGGCAACGCTGTTCTAGGCTGCTTTTGCTGCCTGTATGTCCCCTCCGCCACTGTTTGGCTGGTCAGTGGTGTGGCAGCAGGAGCCTCAGGGCAGGGGTTCCGCTGTCCCCGGCAGGGGTCTGGCAACCCTAACACGAGACAATCCCATTGCAAATAACTGTCATGATGCAATAACAGTGCAGTATCCAGTGGTGTGTGGATGCAGTCAGTGTCTGAACAGAGCAGCAGAATTCCTGGTGCTACTTCCTGCTGCACTGGCATGTGTCTTGCTTGTTTTCTCTTGCTCTGCAAATAACTGTCTACACCTAAAATTGTTTGCTTTATCTTACGACAATCATACAGTTAGAGGGTTTTTTTGGCGTCATCCTAACCATAATCACTGATGTAATGCATAATAATACCCTAAGATCTGTGTTTCCCACCCTACCAGGGAGAGGCTGCCTGTTTTTCCTGTAGGTCTGCTCATGTCGGAAGAGTTTCATGCTGTTCCCAGGCACACCTTTTTTTGTTTAATTAGTACTTATAAAAAGTACTTTTGTTTTAATACTGTACTAAAAGTTGCTCTTTAGCTTTTTTTCCTTTTAGAGATTTTTGTATTTCAGAATAGGGTTAAAATGCTTTGGTTTTGTCAAACCAGTAGGAAATGGTAGCAGGCAAGAATCTCTTTACTAGTTCTGCTCATCCCATTTACAGAAATATTTCTTTTACTGTGTACGTGCGTGTGAGGGAACAACCTTAAGCACTAGATGGCAGTATGGATATTTAAAGATAATCTTATGTGGAAGAATAGAAAACTAATTATTGTTTAAGAAAATATCTGAAGCAAGGACTCGCTTCTCTACTAGAAATGGAGTACCTAAATCCCTTTCTTTTAAGATTACAAAAGCATGTACAGGCCACCCTTAATGTCAGTGAGTTACAAGTGAGCACTGTAAATTCAATTAATGTGTTTACAATAATTTGTAAAAATTACACGTGTCTTTTCTCATTGTGTAAGTGGCCCTGAGAAGCTGAAGCTGCTGTGACTCCTTAGTGTGTGTGCGCGCATGCGTGCACATGTGCATGTGCATGCATGGATAGGTAGCGCTAATAGTGCAGGTGTGCCTCTCCCTGTATCAACCCATGCTCCAGCTGAGGTCCTCCCAGCAAATGTTGCTTGAGGTGCCACCATTCTGCTAAGCTGAGACCTCCCTAGAGAGGCCCTGGTCCCTTTCAGTTGCTGCGCTTATCCTCTGGAACACTTTCCAGTTTCAGAAAATTAAGTAAAGCAATATTATTTGAAAGGATGCTTCCAGCTTAAAGGGTTGTAGTGTATGGCAATCTTTTTGAGGCGGGGTGTGTTTGTGGGCAGTGCTGTATTTTATATTTTTTTAATTGTGTGTTGGCTATATTTTATTATACTTTTAATTGTGTTGTACGCTGCTTTGGATTTTACATGAACCTGGATTACACACAGGTTGCATGCTTACTTCTTACATGAAATGGTCCTGAATTCATCTCTTACATTTATTTTATGTCTTTTTAAAATTTGTTTTGGAGATCATGTTTGGGGTGGGGGTCCCAAAGAGGGCTACCACGTGGGCACTTTCCTGACCTACTTAGCTTCAACAAGGATGGCCTTAGATCATGCCCTGGGACCTAGTGATTGTTATGATATTATGCTTCATTAGGTATTTAAATGAGAACAGTGCTCTAGTTTTCCTAGCCATAACTTCAGTATCCTTATTCCCTTCTCTTTCCTGCCTTAATCACTTAATATTCCCATGTGTTATTTTTCCTTTCTACCACATAAGGGGGTTCAGGCGGCTAACAAAATAAACAATTGTGGGCACAACCCCCCAAAAGATGACGACCTGCCAGCCTCTTGATGCACCCCTTTCCCTCCCCACGTCCTTTGATATGGCAAGAAGCCTCCCAAGGTGTGCAGCTGCCACCGTTATAGATGCTGCCAGCCCCTCCATCCATTGCTACCCCTGGAAAAGGCTTCCCACCACTCGCGATGGCTCTCCAGCAGCTCCCACTCAATTGCCGCCGATATGGCAGAAAGGGTGGGCAGAATGGGCTGTGCTGGATGTGGGCCCCGTGCTTGGGGACCTGGCAAGGGGCCATAATCTCTCCCTTCTCCAGGCCACCAGGAGCAGCAACATCTGGCCTAGGGGCTGCTGCCCTACCACTCCCCCCTTCTACATGACAAGACGGGGCCGCTGCCATCTGAAGATGTTGAGTCTACCCTCTATGTCACCTCTTCCTCAGGGGCTGGGGACCCTGTGATGTCAAGTGACTGCGGGACCACAGAGGCTGCTGTTAAAGTGCACCTCCTTGGGGTCAGGGCATGTAATTTGTCCACAACATCAGCAGTGAATGTCAGAAAATAGGGACCTGGGAACAGAGGGGAAACACAGCAGTCAGTCGATGGGAGCTCCCAGGTGGACACCAAGTCCTTGCACCATGCTAGCCAGAGGCACCTCACCTCCATCAGCCCTCAGCCTGGGAGCCTGGCCACCTGGGTCCTGTCCCCATCTCTTTCTCACTAGACACGTGCTTGGTGAGAGGTCCTGGGGGTGTTGTAGGAGCACCCCGGCTTTGGAGATGGGGGCATGACAATGGCTGAATCATCCTTCTCCTTGGCGGTGGGGGTGGTAGCTGGCTGCTCTGGCTGCTACTGCATCTTTGGCTCTCCTTGATGACCTTGGAGGACATACCTGTGGCAGCATCCCCACCCTGTGAGTCGTTTGCGGGGTGGAGGGACATCAGTCAGGATAATGAGGCACTTGGAAGCAGTGGGTGGCAGGACCTAGCCCCCACAACTGGGGCCAGGTGGTAGTGGCAATCATGACACTTTCCACACAGGACCTCAATGCCGCGGCCACCCATCACCACAGGTGGTGGCCTCCACTATGCAGTCGTAAGGAACATGTGTGGCCATGAGGGCTTGGACACGCTTCTGAGTGGGATTGAAGGAATTCCTAGACATCTCCATCCAGACGGCATGCCCCAGGACAAACAGCTGTTCCGCAGCCATGCACCAGAAGACATGGCTGCAGGAGGTGGCGGAGCTGCTCCTGGCGGTGGTAAGGGCAACACTTGCATGCTCCACCACCACCTGTACAGCAGTGCCTTTTCGACCTCGGTCCAGTTTGGCTGTCAATGACCATCCCTGCCTCCAGAAGTTGTGGCAACCA
This sequence comes from Gekko japonicus, assembly GCF_001447785.1. NCBI lineage: Eukaryota > Metazoa > Chordata > Lepidosauria > Squamata > Gekkonidae > Gekko > Gekko japonicus. Next base: position 659,571 of record NW_015161404.1, read on the forward strand.
TAGGGGAATGTGGAGGCAGGCCATCCCACCATGGGAAGATGCTGATCCCCTCACCCTGCCCCACACCCATGCTCCCGCCATGGCCATCACCCACTGCAGGTGGAGGGCAACAAGCCACTCACGGGGTAGGTTGTGTCCGGGGGGGGGGGAAGGATGCCAGCCGCATGGATGACTGGATCTGACTGCCTGCCACTTTCGTGAACACTGTTCCCTTTTTATGCTGGCCACTGTGTGACACAGAGTGTTGGACTGGATGGGCCTTTGGCCTGATCCAACATTGGCGTCTCTTATGTTCTTATGTTCTTATGCAGGGCCAGCTGCAGGTGGGATGGTGTCCCCTCCTGCTTTTACCTCCTATGTTCAGGGTGTGCCACATTCACTTGCTATCAGTGCTTTACATCTGGGTGACACAGCAGTGGCAGAGGAAGCTCCATGCCTACCAATACCAGACTCACATCAGCACTCTGTCTTTCGGATAGCACCTGCCTCAATCAGTTTTGCCTAGGCGGAGCCACCATCCAGGCCCTGCACGAGGAGCTTGGGCCAGTCCTCCAGTGCCAGCTGAAATAACAAAGTGTGGACTTTGCTCTCTCTCTAGTATATTGCCCCAAGGTGCTCAACCAGCAGCCAGCAAATGGATCCACTGTGCACTGTCACAGTTGTCACTGGCTTATACTGGTGCAGCCTGAGTTCCTATGGCATATGGAGCAGAAGTCCATCGGTGGCTATTAGCGACAAGGTATAGATAGGGACTCTGGGGCAAGTGATGCTCTGTATTCTTGGTGCTGGGGGGGCAACAGTGGGAGGGCTTCTAGTGTCCTGGCCCCACTGCTGGACCTCCTGATGGCACCTGGTATTTTTGGCCACTGTGTGACAGAGTCTTGGACTGGATGGGCCATTGGCCTGTTCTTATGTTCACATTGCAGTTTGATCAGCTCAAGCTTAATTGTTCCAGGAAGTTCCTTTTTAAAGTATCTCATCACTGAACAGCAATCCATAGAAAGTGGTGCTGAGCTGAAAAAAATTACAAAATAAAATGTTTATAAGTTTGTACATAAATGACTGTGTAATTGGTACATAATTAGTCATGATGGAGGAAGTAGGGGGACTGGATCTCATCAGGGACTATCTCTTTAGGTGTGTTGAGAACTAAAGCATGGCATTATTTGAATTATTCAAGCTTGACTGCTTGTTGCTAGTTTATTTTGTAGTAAGAACTGAGAAGTACTTTCACGTGGCTTCTGTAGAATGGACTAAAATGGCCCACTGTTGAAGAACATGGGAGGCCAACCTGCAGAACAGGTGTTACGGGCAAGGGGAGCTTGTGGAACAATTGGCCAAGAGCAGAAAGACCTGACTGTTTCATGAGTCAGACCTACTTTCACGCCTTCCTCTTCAGCTAGCACAGAACTGTGGATTCAGAAATGATACCTTCCTTGCATGTGTACTGTAGTGTGCATTAGAGAAGCACTTTGTCATACCACGAACCTGTGGCATGCTTGCCAAAAAGTTACCTTCCACTACCATTATAGAAAATGGTAGCCACTTCTCTCCTGTAATAAGACTTTTGGGATCCACATTTAATTACTTGACTTACAATTACAGAAAGCATATAATTTTCATAAAGTCTCTATGGCTCTTCTTCTCAGCATTGTTACTTTGGAGCAGCAGGGTTTTAGTGATTAAAGTGCTGGACTAGGGCAGGGGGTCTCCATTGTGATGCCCCATGGGCTTCATGGTGCCCACTGATGGTTTTCTTGGTGCCTTCCAAGTGTTTTTAGAATGTGGGTGGGATCAGGTGGGATTTTTGCCCAGCATGGCTTCTGATTGGTTATTGGAGATTTGATTGGCTGTGTAGATTTTTAAAAACATTGTTTTGGAAGCAGCTGCCACCACAGCACAAGGATGTTCACTGTGTAATTAAAGGTAAGGTATGGCTGCCATTTTGTGGCTGGCTTTTCCTCTGGTGGCAGCCATTTTGTAGCTGCGCCTACTACACTGTGTCAGAATTCCAAAGGTGCCTGCAGGCTCCAAAAGGTTGGATACTCCTGGACTAGGATCTCGTAGACCAGGTTCAAATCCCCACTGCCATGAAGCTCTTGGTGAGTTACTCTCTCTACCTACTTCACAGAGTTGTGAGAGTAGGGTTCCCACCCCCAGTCCAGTTGGGGGATCCCCCAATGTGATGACATCACATGGCAATGCTCTGCTTTTTGGGCAAAACCCTATGGTTTGAGCCCAATTTCTGTGTGATGTCATCACATCAAGGACATCGATGCCCACTCCCGGACTGCCCACAAATCCCCCCACCAGCGTGATGATTGCGCCTCTCAACCCTATGTGAGAGTAAAATTGGAAAGGACTGATGTATGTCTTCTTGAGTTCCTTTCAGAAGGGCAGAATAGAAATGTGCTAAATTTACTTAATGTACTAAAAACTAAAACTTTATGGATTTAAATGGACAAGACAAGCATCAACTTCTTGGTTAGTTGAAGATTTGTCTTCCTTATTCATTTCCCCCCCTTTCAGATGTGATATTCAGTGAACAAAACAGTAGCCTGGCTTTTGAAAATAAGAATACCACAGGATTTCAAAGACCATGTGCCCCCAAATTAATGATATCTATTGTCTGCTAATATGAAAAGAGTTTCTGTTTTTACAAGATTGCTATATTTCTTCTTCTGGATGGGTGGGTTGAGAATATAAGGTTAACATGTGTGTGTGTGTGTGTTTGCATTAGTGGCAGAAAGGATCTTTTCAAATAAGAACAGATTATTGAAACCAGAAGCAGCTGTTGTATATATAATAATATCACCATTGAGTTCAGCCTCTTAATCTTTCATTTTTAAAATCAGATTTTTGTGACTTTACTAAAGGAAGTTAATTAAGTACATGTGGAAAAGGTAAGCTTTCAAGTATCATGCTCAGTTGGTATTGGATTGGAAAAGTGGTCATCTTTTAAAATGTTTGTGTTGTTCTTTCCCTCCTTGAATCTCTTGATGTGAATTAAAAATTCCATGTGATTGTATTCATTGCAAAAGGTGGGGCACTGGAAGAGTCCCTTAGGTATTTCTTTGCACACAGTGGTGTGTCCTGCACCTTGTGGTACATTTGAATCTGCCCTGGAAATCTTCCAGTAAATTTAGATGTTGCACCTGGAAGGTGGGAGGGCGGACTCCTTGTTGGCGAGTGCTAGAAGCGGCTGCCTGTTGGAATACATTCTTCTGCCTGAAGACTCTAGCAACCATTGCCACCCCAAGTAGACAGTACTGGGCCACATAGACTTCGTAATTTGACTCAGCTGTAAGGGCAGCTTTGTATGTTATGTGGTTCTCTGGATGGTAGCTAACTGCATAAGGGTGCTTGCATAGATCAAGGAAGGATGCTGTGTTTCTGTTATTTCCTACAGGGCTATTTTTGGGCAGGAACGCACAGGAACGGAGTTCCGGCTGGCTCCCAAGTTGGCCATGCCCAGTAGGAGCTCATTAGCATAACAGGCCACACCCAACAGCAGAAACTCATTAGGATTGGCTACATTAGGGGTGTGTGGCCTAACATGCAAATGAGTTCCTGCTACAAAAAAAGCCCTGGGTTTTGACAACAAACAAGGTAAACAGAATAACAAGCAAAAGGTGGGTGTGGCTGGATAACCACACTTCTGGTGACATGTGGGTGCGGCCTAATGTGCTAATGAGCTGTGCTGTCAGGGGTGTGGTGCAATATACTAATGAGTTTCTGCTGTTGGGTGTGGCCTATTATGCTAATGAGTTCCTGCTGGGCTTTTTCTACAAAAAGAGCCCTGACTATATTCTAGAATGGAAACTAAGATCACTGAGATCGCTAAGGAGAAAGTGGTGTTGCCCTTGGGCAGACTTGGGTTTTTTTTCTGTTAGAACCAAGGATGGAAAACTGTATTGTATCTCCTTAACTTTATAAGCTGATAAACTTTTGCAGAAAGTGGGTTGAGGAGGGGTACAGCTTTTAGAAATGTTGTGAGCAAATGGGGAGGGCAATCATACTGGGAAGCGATTTAGATGAGATGTGGGCATAAACAGCCCTGACTTTTAACAGCGTAACTGCTATAACAAAAAATTAATTTTCTGCAACAATTGTTAGCAGTTGGCAGGAGTGGGTGTTTGCATTTTCACTGTTGTTTCCACAGGAAACTGGGTGTTCCTGTATCCAGACCGGAACTAGCCTGGTATTACAATTTCTGATTGTAATACACAATCTCTGCAAGTGATTTCTTTGGCTTCAGAGTTCGGGCATTTCAAGCTAGTGTCTTCCTGTTTTGGGAAGGTGGGTGGTATAGGATAGCCAAACTGATGCATACTGATTTGTTTGATAAGTGAGTTATGTCTGTACATTAGTACTATCTGAAGATCGTAAAAATAGCATTTTATTCTGGAAGGATAGCCATATGAGGCTAATGAAACAAAAAACCCCAACAACAACAACAACAAAAGTCCCCCTCCACACCTATAATTTATAGTATACTTTTACCTAAAAGACAAATTTGTTGTAATGTAAACTTTGGTTGGATACAAGTGTCTACTTCATCAGATGCCTGGAATCAAAAGCACACATATATATGTCTTGGAGGTACAGGAGAAGAAAAACAATGTTTTTATATGGTGCAAATTATAGACTAAAGGGAATATCAACATGGAAGTGCAGTTGTACCTGCAGTTGTACCTGATTCAACCAATAGTGCCACAAGAAAAATAAATCTTACACATTTTATAAGGTGTAAAATGAGAACTTCTGAAAGGCTGCCCAAAAATGCATACTGGCACATATACATGACTTTGAAAACCTGGCAGGGTGGGACTGTCCCACTTCCCTTTCCTGATGTAGATTACTGAGCCTCCTGAAATGTTGTTCATCAGGTATCAACGAACCTTCAAGAATAGCAAAGGGGACAAAACGGGATCTTGCAGTAGAAGGTGTGAATTGGGAGACATCTCTAGTGCTGTTTCTCTAGAAGTGTTTGGCTGGAATCAGGCAGTTGTTGACACACTTGCTTTAATGACCTGAGTGGTATTTTAGTCTGACTTTGCACTTTGGTCTTGGCTAATGGTAGAATTTTAATAGCTGAAATTGTTACTCCAAAAATTAGATCTCTTGAACTTCAGCTGTTTGTGGTGTTTTTTAGGATTTCAGAATCCTTTATACTGAATGCATAAATATACTACTTAAAGTGATATTTTCTTTGTCTGTTGTACTATCCCATATTGCTTTCCTGAAGATAATTTGAGAAGATTGCATTAGATAGCAATTAGTGTGGGAAGATTTAAAGTGAATGAATGTGTAAAATCTTTATCATGCCTTCCATCAAGGTATGTTGACAGGAAGCAGTTTATCAAATAAAAACTGTTGTCACTTTTTGGGTAGAGTCCAGCCATTTATTTGTATTATAACTTGGCCGTGTTCTTCTATTGGCATGGTAATCCCATGCGTTTGTTTGCTCTTTATGATTGAAAGGTGTAGCCATCCTCTTGTAGGTCATCTCTCTCAGGTTTTTGCAGTCACAAATATTATCTGAAGTTTCTCAGACTTCTTTAAGGTTTTAAAAGATGACAGTTGCAATGAAAATAGGTATAAAATATCTTAATTCTTGAAAAATCATAATTTTAATCGTAAAACAACCTAACCTTTTAGTCGTAAGAACCACAGTAAGGACAAATTGGTTTGGAGGTATGGTATCATCTTGTAATGGCATTCATATTCATAATCATCAAAGTTAGGAATTAAAGGCTTGTTCCTAGCTTGGTCAGTTTTGTCCATTTACTTGTGTATCCTAGACTTGACACCTCTTGTACTACTTGTTAAACTAGCAGTTGTGGAATCTCACTTTTTCCATGTTAGCTCAGTGAATAGATTGGTAAAATAGTCATGGAGTTTTGGGTGTAGTGGCATCTGAAATGACTTCCTTCTTGGGGTGGGAGCTGTTTGTTTTCTTGAAATGAATTAAAGCTCATCACTCAGCAAACTGTTTGAAATATCAGATACTTTTGGCCTTCATGTTAGGAACCTAGTTTTTCTACATTGAAACCATACATTTAATTTATTGTAGCAAACATACTTGAAAAGATTTTAATCTTTCCTTCTGGAATTTATAAGCAAAACTGTAGCTGTGTTTCACCATCTCAACAGTGCAAGAGCTACTTGCAGTTATACAGCTTTGTTGTTCTGTCTGGAAAAATAGTCAGCATCTGGATTTTTCAGCTCTGCGTGCCATAAAAATTGACTACATCGTAATATTTGGAAAAAACACTTTGTTATGGGACGTTGAATTTCACTTGTATTAATAATATTGGAGGTGTGGTGCTAAGACCACTGAGTTGTTCACATACATTATCTTGGCACTCATATTGCCATGACCTTGCAGCATCCATTTGGTTGCCACCAGTCTGTGCCCCTTAGCCTGTGATCCAACCCATCTGGATCTGACTGGCCCTATCTTAAAGAGTTGCTTGCCTGAGAGCCATGAAGGTCTTAGTCTGGTAGGGGGTAGTCCAGGACAAAGAGGGTGAATTAGCAGAAGAATGTGTAGGAACAGTCCACTTGACATAATCAAATTACAGTCATGAAGGTATAATTTCTAGCTTTCCTAATGTGTACAGATTCAGAAAGGAAAAACACACCACAATGGAAAGCTCAGAAAGGAAGTAATTACTGATTCTTGTTAGACTATTGCATAGGTATTTTGGTTCAATAACGTTTTTGAAGCACAGTATTTTATATTGTCTTGCATTGTCCTCCCTAATAAAAGAACCCCTACAGTTTGAGATAATTCACAAATGTTGATGAAAAATAATTGTTATTTACAACTTTCTTATAATAAAAGTTATTTTAAATAAATAAATAAATTCCCAGATATCTCAGTCTGTAACTTTATGAAATTCTCTTCCTAAAATTCTCAATCCTCATCCAGGTCAGGCAAATGAATTCACATCTGACACATCTCAACTCTTTCTCAAACCTTTCCTTATGTGCATGGATGCTCCTTCTGCATAGATGCTCCTTTGAGCAGGCCTGCTCCCCTACGCTAAAGCCTTTAGGGTACCAGCCTCCATGTGTGGCATGGAGTGTCAAAAGTTAACGTGTTCCTTAAGTGGGACAGGTTGGTCAAAGACAAAACCACAAGGGGCAGAGATGTGATTAACCCCAGAGGCAACATGCTACCACCAGTCCCCTTAACCAACCCGTCAGCCAGAGACCAAGTCTCCAGCACTCCCGGGTCTAAGATCAAGAGCCAGCTCTGCAAGATAGGACACTTGCAAGATGAGTTCCAAGAAACAGTAATTCTGGTCACTGTAGCCAATAAGGGCTGAAGTATTGGATTCACATTGAAGCCCCAAAACCTCAGAGCACCACAAAGTATGATTAAGATTTGTTAAAGGAATGTGCAGTTATATACAAGAACAGTGAACAGCAATGACAAAATAATAAAGCCACGCACATTTACAGGCATTGGTTCTCTGAATCCAGATGTTACCTGACCAGACTGAGTCTAATCAGGGTTTCAAAATCCAAAGTCAGAAACAGGTGTTCTGGCTAGCATGGCCCATCTGAATCAAGAGGTATCCCAAAGACACATGTAATCCAGACAAAAGGCTAACACTAGAATGAAAGATCTTCCTTTATGCTAAATTACCTGCGTTAGCCTGAGTCTAGTTGACCGATCAAATATCTAGTGAATGCTGTAATTTGACCAGTCAGGTTTGTTGCTAGCCAGTTGACCCCGGTATATTGCTCTAATGAGACCATATACTCTTCAGCTGTATGGGGCCTAATTAAGCAAGCACCTTCCCCCACCCATGGGTGGGAGACTGAATGAATAGGCCAAACTAATGAGACTGAATGAATAGGCCAAACTCCCACCTGGATTCTTTGGCCTTGGAAGCACGAGGCCTAATGGTCTGACTGGAACCTGTGTCAGCTTTCCATCTCCCTTGTCTCAGCCTTTAAATGACAGTCAGATTGACCACAGGTTCTCAGACAGAAAAGTTGTTTTTAAGGCTGGTAATAATATGGACCACTAGGAGAAGAAAATAAAGATTGTAAGGAAGGGGAGATAGCATATATATGATTGAAGAAGTCCTGGTTTTAAGATGGGGGGGGGGAGCGGTAACCAATTGGGGGAACAACATTTTTAAAAATGAGATGCTGATGTTTCCTGATGTTTGCACTGGCGAAAATTAATTATGCTCTTGTTTGTCTCTTTGAATTGTCTGATTAGCTGGAATGGATATAAGAGAAGCGATACACTCTTTGATCACCTTCAATGTTAACAAATCTTAATTGTCTTAAAGCTAATTTTGTAAGCAATGTATGACCACCACCTCTTGGGTTTTTAGTGGTTTTCTTTACTTTCACCTGTAGTTTGTAGTTACCCCTCCTTGTTTCTTTGTGGTTTATAGAAAATGCAATAAAAAAATCCCCTGCGGGGGGCCAAAAAAAGAAAAAGAAGAAGACTTGTTGGGCAAAAGCCTCACCTGGACCCATGTGTTTCCTAAAACACTTGTTGGACACCAGGAAGGGTGTTGGTGGGCACCATAGGCACCCATGGGCACTGCACTGAGGACTTCTGCTTTAAAAGATACTTCATCATAGATTCAGGGGAAGCCTGGATTGCATGTAAGAGGTTAAAATAGGTTTATTCACGTAGATAAATTCAGGATAGCAACTGTTAGCATAAAGATACTTGGTTTGTAGCACTGGATTTAAAATATGGTGACTTTCATATTGCAGTAAACTTCTTGTTCAGAAAATTTCTCCATTATCAGTGCAGACCCTCCATCTACAATATATGGTTGGCTTGTTTGGGTTACCAACAGCCACCAGAGTTTTTATAAAGTTTATGTAGCCCTTGTAGCCTACCTAATTTTCAGAGGTTGCAGCATCTTCCTATAGTTAGAGTATTGGCTCATAATTACAAATTCATAATTACAAATTCAGACTAACTACATCTGTAACATCTAGAAATTGGTGTATGCAGAGCTCAAGACTTGGGGGCTACAGATAAATTAGCAAAAATTAAAACTTGTACCTATGCAACAGGCAGGGCTCTTTTTGTAGAAAAAGCCCAACAGGAACTCATTAGCATAACAGGCCACACCCAATAGCAGGAACTCATTCGCATATTAGGCCACACCCCTGACAGCACAGATCTGCCCTCACAGAGGTGGGAGAGCTTGTACCTGAATAAACCTTGGTCTTAATGATGCCACTGGACTCTTTTGGATTGCTAGTTATGGGGGGGGGGTCTCTAAGGCATTACTGGGCTCTAATCTAACAAGTTTCATCATGATATGACAAAAGTAAAACCCGGTACAGCTTCCCCCCCCAAAAAAAAAGTAGCTAAATATCTCAAGCCAGCTGCACCCCAGATTCAACCAGCGCTGCATCAAGAAAGGGGAGGCGTAATGGAACCAGTATCCTGGAGTCCCAGCCACCACTGAGTGCTCATGACCCGTGTCCAGATGACACTTTCTTCAAATTCATTCTCTAAAGCACCAAAGATGCTGTCCTAAGAACAGGTACCTGGAAGTTGTGGAACTCTAGGAGTTTGTTTGCCCCCCATATGAAATCCCCCTAAATTTGCTTGCCTCCCATATGGAACCCTAAATTTACAGATTTTAAAGGTACTCTGAAACAGACACACTTCCAACTAGTCAGCAAGAGGTCTAAGAGTGATGTCTAAGTGACCCCCTCTCCTTAAAATTATTTCAGGGGATGCCTGTGTTGCATAGCGAGCCCCACTGAACAGCATGGGATTTACTTCCGAGTAAACATGCATGGCAAGATTTCTGCTTCTGGGGAAAAAAAATTAATCTCAGTTTCCTCCTCCTCCAGGCCACCCAGCTCCTGCTTCCAAAGCGCACTCAAGTTCTTATTAACTGCACACAAAAATAGTTGCAAGGACGCAAAGGAAAAGGAGGAGGAAGAAGAAGACGGATTCTGCTTAGCTCAGCGCGGGGAAGGGTTCAGAGGACAGATGTTTTCCCGGGGGGTGGTGGTGGTGGTTAAGGCTCAGACAGTCCTGGCAAAGCCCACAAGAAGTTTCAGTCTGCCCAACTCTCTCCTCCTCTCCCCGCGCCCCAGCGAACTTCCACTGCACTTAGCAAACTGCACATCCACGATCCGCTTACCAGAAGGCACACAAAGCAAAGGCAGCTGTCGGGCGGCCAACAAGCCGTGGCGGGGGGAGAGGGGGGCAGAGGAGTTCCCTTTCCAAAGCCAGATTTTCTGCGAAGCCCTCTTAAATTCGGAGTCATGCTGCCAAAACAGCGTTGGTGCTGCCACTTGAGCCTCCCGGCCCGCGATCCCCTTTCCCACGCCGCTTAATCCGTACTTTTCTGCTTGCCCCGTGTCACCAAAAGTTCCTTTCTCCTTACATGCAAGCCCCTGCCACCCCCCGCAGTCCACCCCGATCATGACCTGTCTTTGTGCCATTGGGCCGCACGCAGGCACCGGCCTTGCCTGTCTCCCTTCTGCCGCCGTCTTTCTCTCTTTCCCCTGCCCTGCCACATTGACGCCCTTCAGCTTCTCCTCCTTTTCTCTTCCTCCCTTCGGAGCACCCATGGAGCGGAGCTTCTCCCTGTCCTGCCACAGCTGAGGAGAAAGTAACCGCCGCCCACCATGTACCGTTGTCTGGGGGAGCTCCTGACGCCCGCCCACGCTGCTTGGCGGTGGCCCTGCTGTCGGGGAATGGCCCAGGGGGGAGGCCCTGCGGCGGTGGCCCCCCTCTTGCGGCCAGCCAGTGGTGCTACAGCCAGGCCATTGAGCAGGAAGATGACCCCAACTTCTTCAAGATGGTGGAGGGCTTCTTTGACTGGGGCGCCAGCATCATGGAGGACAACCTGGTGGAGGGCTGCTGGGAGCAGGGGGCGTGGCCAAATTGGAGGGCTGCCGGAATACCGTTCTGGTGCGTTCTGCCCCCAAAATAGCCCTGGCAACAGGTATGTTGGGAGATAAGTTTTGGGTTTTATTCAAAACATGGCTTTCCTCTCAGAGGGAAAAATAAGGGATATTGCCATTTTCAAACAGTCCTCAACATGTAAAAACCTTGAGGTTTGTAACTTCTACTGCTGCATTTGTAAGGGTATGGGTTTTCTTGAGTCACTGCTCACTTCTTCAGTATACAGAAGAAGTGAGCAGTTGATCACAAAAGCTCATACCCTGCCACAAATTTTGTTAGTCTTTAAGGTGCTTCTAAGGAGCTGCGGTGGCTCAAGTGGTTAAGATGCTGAACTGGAGGCTGTGGAAGGTCAGTAGTTCAGCAGTTTGAGACCCGAGTTGCCGCATGACGGAGTGAGCTCCCGTCTCTAGTTCCAGCTCCTGCCAACCTAGCAGTTCGAAAGCAAGAAATTGCAAGTAGATAAATAGGTACCACTTTGATGGGAAGGTAACAGCGTTCCGTGCGTCTTGGTGTTTAGTCATGCTGGCCACATGACCATGGAAACGTCTTCGGACAGCGCTGGCTCTTCGGCTTTGAAACGGAGATGAGCACCGCAACCCTAGAGTCGGATTCGACTGGCTTTCGAGCAAGGGAACCTTTACTTTACTTTTTAAGGTGCTTCTGTCTGGACTCTCTTTTTGGTGTAGTGGTTTGTTTGGTGTAGTGGTTAAGTGTGCAGACTCTAATCTGGGAGAACCAGGATTGATTCCCCACTCCTCCACTTGCACCTGGCTGGGGTGACCTTGGGTCAGTCACAAGCTCTGGCACAGCTGTCCTTGAATAAGAGCAGTTTGTGTCAGAGTTCTCTCAGCCCCACCCACCTCACAGGGTGTCTGTTGTGGGGAGGGGAAGGGAAAGGAGTTTGTAAGCCGCTCTGAGACTCCAAGTGAAGGGCGGGGTATAAATCCAATCTCTTCTTCTTCTACTGCTACAGACAAACACGGCTACCCATCTTGATCTATCTGCATTTGCAAGGTTTACAATACAGCTTCTTCAGAATTAATTTGTAAGACTCTTTCAACAGTGATGATCAGACAAAATGTCAAACTGAGCATACCCAGAACTTTCATTCATTTCTTCATATGCTGGATGTCAGAGAGGAATAGCAGGGTGCCTTGTTCGGAATCATTTCCTCCATTCTGACTGTGATAACAGATGCTTCTTGGCTGGGTTGGTGAGCTCATTGTATAGACCTCACTGTAAGAGGCACCTGGTTCTCTGTAGAAACAACTCCTCATGTGAATATCCTAGGACTGACAACAATGAAATGTGTTCTAGCAGGTTTCATGGATGTGGTTCAAGAGAAAAATATACAGGTGGTGACAGGCAACACTACTGTGTTGTTCTCTCTGAACAAGAGGGGAGGTACCAACTCTTGGGCATTTTGCATAGAAAGTCTGGATGTATGGGACTCCTGCGTGATGCTATTTATGTGTTCATGTATATTTATTTAATTACTTTGAATGTGTGTGTGTGTGTTTTTTTTCTCTGTCTCTTGGAGACACATTTCTTGGAACGCAAGCAATGTTCTATGTGACTCCAACCCCAGTCCTACTAATAGGAGGGGTGTTGTATGCAGTCCAGCAGAGGATGTATTGTATCCTAACATCCCTCTGCTGGCTCAGGCAGACCTTGTTTATATGTCAGTGTCTCAAGGTCAGTGCACTGGCTCAGGACTTCTTGAAGGCAAAAGAAAGTGCTTCATCACAACATCAAAGTGCTACCTTTGTAAGCTTGACTCCTTTAGATGTGAATGAATTATTCTTTGATTCAGTGCAAAGAGTCCTTGCACAAACTAGAAAACTTTCCACCTGGAAACCCTGCTTTGCCAAATTTTGTATTTGGATGTCTCAAAAGGCTCTTTGGTTCAGTATTTCAGTTTCTTCATACGCAGCTATGTTGCCGTTTGACTGCCCTTCTTGTGTTAATTTGAATAAGGAGGTGAGGAAAGAGACGTGTACATTTTGAATGGTGTGATCTGTTATCTGCTGTCCCAGCCTTAGCTTCTCATAAGGTAAATGAATTCTGAGTGCCTCATGAAAATAGCTCTTGTTAGTGTCTCCTAATAGGCTGGCTTACTTTAGCTATCATATGATAACATTTAGCTATACTTAGAAGAGGGTTAGTCCTGTCGTTCTCAAGATATAAAAACTTGATTTTGGTTTGCTAACCTGCAGTTGTCCTCTCCTTCCTGGGAATTCTAGCTTTCAAAACTTGTTGAAACAAGCTGCAGTATGATGGCAGCAGGTAAGGGACTTAGTGAAGTAGGATCATCCTCAAATGCCCTTTAAAATCTTTGTCATTCCTTTTTATAACCAGAAGTTAATTTGTAAAAGTTCTGTATAGCATTTGATAGGTGAAGATTTAAAGTGTAAGGCCTAGGGGAGGCTACTTTAACTGCATTAAGAATGCTTGTAGGTAATTAAAAAATCTCTTACCCACTGGTTTTGCTTTTCTTTAAGAAAGGTACAGAATTTATAGGTATATTTTTAAATATATATATACAAACTTATTTGAGGTTCTTGTGTAGCTAATAAATATAGCTGTCCGTTGCAAATTATTCTATCCATTTGGGGGGGGGGAGTGATTTCAGAAGGAAGCCATATGCTTCATATTATGTAGTAAAAGTTATTAATGGCTGAGCACTAAACCTGAAAGTTCAGTGTCAAGGAATCAAGAAACTTCTCCACTGAAAATAACATACATTTTCCAGCTAATTTAATTTGTGCATAGTTTGGATTTCCTTCCATGGTATTTATGTGATGGTAATCACACTGACAGTAGTCCTATAACTGTAGAGGTAGTTGATATATCACTATTGGTTTTACTTTTTTCTCTCCAAAGCAGTCTGAGGGAACAGCTTCTAGGACCCCCACAGAGTTGTCATGCTTTCTCATTTTGTCATTTGAATGCATAATTAGTCTTGAATATGCCCTTTCATATGGCCTCAAAGTAGCTGACTTGCCTAAAAAAACCTTGTAGTCTTGTATGGAAGCAATTTCCCCCCATTTTATTGACCTTATTAAAGTAACAAATAATACCATAGATAACTATCATGTACCCTCCATATTGTCTACAACAAAATTATTCAGTTGTCAGTTAACCTGAATGTTGGGTCAGGGGGTTAGGTAATAAGGTACTTGATAGCATTCATGCATGTATTTCACCAGAAAATGTGAATGGTTGCTTTATTTTTAAGGGAGAATAGTGAATGTTGTCTAAATTTACTGCATAGATGCTTTAGAGATATAATGAGGATGTCTTTAATCATGCTAAACAAGAAGTGTGGCTTCCAAAACAGGGTCATGAAATCTGATTTTGGGTAAACTCCCAAAGCCTTGACCCTCCGCCACCACTACCACCACCTCACCATAAGCAGCAGCCGGCTTTCCACGGCCCCAATGGGCAGATGCTGCACTGTAGCCACAAGCAGGACAGACGGAGCAGACCTTCCATACCCTGGGGGGGTTCGAGTCGTGGTGAGGATCTGCAGACACAGGATGCATGCTTGGCAGGGTGGGGCATTTTTCTCCTCGCCAAGTAACTCTAAAGATGTTTCTATCAAATGTGTATGGAAAATTAAAAGTTGTAGTCTATTATCCAGTTGTTATTAAGTTTGCCATGTGATGAATTTGGGCAAGTAGTGAATTTACAGGCCATAATCTCACAGTGGGCCTATTCAGGCATTATTTATACCCTGGAATAGAAAGGCGAACGGGTAGCCTGGGAGGTATTGGTAGAGGATAAGAATCTATCTGTTAAATTCTCTGAAGCCCCAATAGCTGATGAAAAAGTAAAAGTATAATAGTTTTCCCCTCCCTTATCCACATGCAAGTTATTCAGAATTGATGTAATGTTAAAGATAACTGGTTTAATCCTTTTAATATCAGATATCCAAATAGAACTAGGAGAGCTTGCATTCTTGAAAGCTTATACCCTTGAATCTTGCTCTTCTGCTCTGCAGGCCAACTTGGCTACCCAACTGAAACCAAATAGAACCAATGACTTTGTCAGATCATGCTACTCCTTCTTTTTGTGGAAGACTATTTTACTTTATGGAGACCGAATAATGTGCTGTTAAAAAAGGATAACATTGCATGCTGTCAAAGAGAAACTCAAGAAGTTGTTCAGCTTTAGTAACACCCAGGGCTTTTTTTGTAGAAAAAGCCCAGCAGGAACATATTAGCATAATTGGCCACACCCAACAGCAGGAACTCATTAGCATATTAGGCCACACCCCTGACAGCACAGGTCATTAGCATATGAGGCCACACTCCTGTGTTACCAGAAGTCTGGTCATCCAGCCACACCCACCTTTTGCTTCTTATTCTGTTTACCTTGTTTGTTGTCAAAACCCAGGGCTCTTTTTGTAGCAGGAACTCCTTTGCATGTTAGGCCACACACCCCTAATGTAGCCAATCCTAATGAGTTTCTGCTGTTGGGTGTGGCCTATTATGCTAATGAGTTCCTGCTGGGCGTGGCCAACTCAGGAGTCAGCCGGAACTCCGTTCCTGTGCGTTCCTGCCCAGAAATAGCCCTGGTAACACCTCTTAGTAAATCATTTTGGACATGAGTAAACCTTAATGAGATGTGTACCTATACAACAAACAGCCTGGCAGGAAAAGAAATATCATAAATTGAAAGATTATTTGATAATATAAATTAAGCAATTAGAAAACAAGCATAACATTTGATTAGTGGAGCAATATAGACAAATACGAGCATATAAAGCATATCTAAAAGATAATATACCCTAAGGAAGCTATTAAATAATTTTCTTTACAAAGCAGCTGAAAAAAAGCAACAAAACTGAATAGTTACTGGCAAATTATTTGGCAAAAAACCCAAACAGAACTCTCAAGTAATAACAGCTTTTTTTCTTATTTAGTTCAAAAGTTAACAAATAGCAAAAGAGATACATCTAACATATTTGTAGAATATTATCAGAAGCTGTATAATGAATGTATGAAGTTGTCTTATACAATTGATGTTCATCATCATGGCTTCTGTGTAGGCTCACGTTGGGGACTGCGTGTGCACAGGCCAGCTGTGGAAAAGATTTCCAAAGATTTCTAGTAGGCTAGGAGCGCCCCTACTCCCTATGGTGCTTTTCCATAAGTGTAACCCTGTTTTATCAATCAAGGTCAGTATTTTCTACTCTGACTGGCAGCAGCTCAGGTATCACTTACTGCCTAATAGTTTTAGCTGGAAGTGCCAGGGGTTGAACCTGAGATTTTTGTGCATGCCAAGCAGATCCTCTACCACTGAGGGGAAGGCCTTGGCCTTTATGCCCTGTTGTTGGCCATCCAGAGGAACTGATTGGCCACTGTGTGAGGCAAGATGCTAGACTAGATGGACCATACTTCAAGAGTATTTAGAATAACATTAGCTACAGCCTTCATCATAGAATTGCCAGGTACTCCCTGGCAGTCAGCTGGGGGGGAGCTTACTGGCATCAAAAAGAGGCTTAGGCTGGCATCACCAACAATGTGGTGGTGTCACTTCTGGCTTCAAATTCCAAAAGGTTTTAATGCAAGATGTGCATGACTAGGTATTGTTGAATGCATTTCTAATAAGCTGAGAGTTATCCTGCAAGCAAATAATATA
This sequence comes from Gekko japonicus, assembly GCF_001447785.1. Classification (NCBI taxonomy): domain Eukaryota; kingdom Metazoa; phylum Chordata; class Lepidosauria; order Squamata; family Gekkonidae; genus Gekko; species Gekko japonicus. The sequence continues at coordinate 676,144 of NW_015161404.1, forward strand.
TACTTTCTCATTAACTTGTGAGGTCCAACAAGGATGCCCTCCTTACTTTTTCCTATTTGTATAGAACCTTTTGGCAGTCATGATTAGATCTAGGAAAGAAATTAAAGGGGTACTAGTAGGTGGCAAACATATATAAAGTAAGTTTATATGCAGATGATATTGTAGTATAACGTAAATCCTTTGCATTCTTTGGTTAATACTTGAAATGTTGCAAAGAACATGGAACAGTGTCTGATAAATAAATCTGAAACAGAAATACTAAAACAGAATATAGACTTAAAACTAAGGAAGATATTCAAAATACTTTCAGTATCCAATGTTCAAACTCTATGATAATGATACCTAGGGATCTGGCTGTCTTCTAGTCCCGTATACTTGTATAAAAACTACTATATGAAAATCATGGTTATCAGTTAAAAGGTTTGTTGAAATGGATTACATTACTTGCTTGGGAAGAATAATTTCAAAATCATGGCTTACCCAAAATATTACTTTGAAAATGTCCCAATAACTATACCTGTTCAAACTATAAATGCATGGGGAAAGGAGTTTGTTAAATACAAGACAAGAGTTCTGCCAGAGTGATTTATACAAATACGATCGGTTTTATTAAAGTAACTTTTTTTTTTACTTCACACAAATTAATAAAGTGATTTGAGGGGTTACCAAACATGTTGGAAATGCTGGACTGTTTCTGTTGATTTCAGGCATGTTGTTGTCTTGTCCCATAGTTAAGCAATTGTGGATGAAGTAGGCTAGCCAGGCCCTGCCCCCTGCGCTCTTCCCCCTGGTGCCATTCAGCTGGCCAGCAGGGGGACTTACTGGCAGCGTGGCGATGTCACTTCTGGCACACACCAGAAGTAGGCATCATCGTGTCACTGGTGACACAGGGTGTTCTAGTATTTTGGCAAAAACTATGGTAAAAACAATTTTTACCATAGAATTTTAGCTCAAATACTAGAATGTCACTGGTGACGTGATGATATCACTTCCAGTGTGTGCCAGAAGTGACACCACCACATTGTTGGTGATGCCAGCCTAAGCCTCTTTTTGATGCCAGTAAGCTCCCCCCCAGCTGACTGCCAGGGAGTACCTGGCAATTCTATGATGAAGGCTGTAGCTAATGTTATTCTAAATACTCTTGAAGTATTTGCTACTTTTGTTTCCTTTAAGACATTATGTACCTATTCAGGGCTTTTTAAAAAAAGAAGTGGTGGTGGTGGTGGTGGTGGTGGTGGTGGTGGTGGTGGTGGTGGTGGTGGTGGTGGTGGTGGTGGTGGTGGTGGTGGTGGTGGTGGTGGTGGTGGTGGTGGTGGTGGTGGTGGTGGTGGTGGTGGTGGTGGTGGTGGTGGTGGTGGTGGTGGTGGTGGTGGTGGTGGTAGTAGTAGTAGTAGTAGTAGTAGTGCCAGAACTCTCAAGAGGGAAATGAAGTTTTCAATCGTTATACTGAAAACTCATGAACTTTTAAACATTTTTAAAAGAATTTTGTTGAAGAAGTTCCGGAACTCTGCTCTGGCATGTTCCCCCAGAAAAAAATCCTTTACCTATTGTTAACAAAATATGATCTCTCTTATGCTTGTAGTTGCAAAAATAATAATAACAAAGAACTGTTGGAACCCTTTTTTGACAGTTGTTTTTATCTATTCACTTTTACATCTGTTATTTTCTATTATGATATGTTCCATGATGCTGTATGATGTTTTAATATATAGTGAAAAATGTTTAGTTTATGATGCAAACCTCTGTGAACAGATTGCTGAAAGGATTTAATTCATGTCAAAGGTTTTATTTTTACTTTATAAACAACAAGGTTTTAAAAAGGTGTTACTCAGCCTGCCCATTCCATAGAAATCAGTTATGCTTATTCAGGGTATGCTTGTTTAAGGCATAGGACTTTTTTGTTCCATGAAATAATTGGAAATACCTTAAATGTTTCAAGTGCCTTTTCACTGGCAAGAAGAATTCTTTTACACTCTTTATTCTATTGACTATATCAAGGGATGACTTAACAAATGGTTAAATATTTGAAGAAAGGGCATCTTGATTCAGTAAGTTTACTATTGAGAACATAGATTTTTGCAGATACATGAGTTCTGGCAGTGGTCTCTGGCCTGGGTTTGGTCCAGGATTGCAGTGCAGTTAAATCTGACCTTTAGAGCTGAACCTTGGTTAGGGGAATCAGTGTCTGATTATAGCTTGGAATGTATTCTAAGATACAGGAGGCTATCTGAATAGTGTACTAGCTAATGTCAGCATAGACTGTAGCCTGGGTTTTCTTGAAAGCATGACTTGTTCAAACTTGAAAAAAATCTCTTTATGGCTGAAAAGGAAGAGCACATTGATCAAATTTTGGTGTTTCCTTCACACCTTCGGATAGTGCCTCCAGATACAATTGACTTGAAAAAATGATGCAAATCAACAATGATGTAAGAAAAGCAACTTGTCTGGTTCTGAGTGCAACAGTGGGAATAAGCTGTGAGCCAACGGGTTGTGCCTGATCTGCATTTTTTAGTTGCATCAGGTTTATTTAATCTGCATATTGTATTCACAGTGTGGTAGATACTGTTTTGGAGCAAAATAAACAAGTACATACTTGTTACCCTTTTGGTAAACTTTGAAGGTATTAATTAATTTAAGCATCTCTTTTTCAGAATGAGCTGTAGTATGAAATTTTTAAAAAATGAAAGCTGGGATGTCCAAGATACTATCAGTTTATGGACTACAGAAGTCCTTGCAAACTGCATGTTTTTACTCTTACCACTGATGGTGAACATGGGGTTGACATGATGTGATTTCTTAGGAAATGTAATCTTCAGGGAAAACTGTCCAGCCAGGTTTTGCAACTCTTGATACTCACTGTATTGTGGTTACATGGCTCCAGTGTGGTTTCCCCCATACGTTATTTTTTTACTCATGTTATGTATGCTGAAAACATAATGTTTGTACATTTTCAGTTAACTGTAGGAGACTGTGTGTATGTTTGAGTACACTTTTCTTTAACAAAAATATGACTTCTCTTTACATATAAGTGGCTAAGAATGGGAATATAATTTTTCTTGAAGTTCTGTTTGCTTCAAAGCACAGTCTAACAGCAGCCAGATACCACATTGTAGTCCAAAGTGTCTAAATCTGTATAAAACAAGTTACAGTGTGCTCCTGTTCTAGCAGTTTGACCCAATGCTTACCATGTCAACCTGAAAGCAATTACTGATTAACAGACAGACACAGACAGACAGACAGACAGACAGACAGACACACACACACACACACACACACACACTGAATTACCTTCTTCAGTGCAGAGAAGAAGGGCTACAGTTTTGGTTTACAACCTGGGGAGCAGAGTGTTGCTGTCTGCTTCCTAGCAACAGAAGTATAGTGAGATCTCATTGATCTGTTGTCGGTAGTTTCCATTTTAGTCCATGAGCTAGAACTCCTCATGTAAGGAGCCAGAAGACAGTTGCAATTTGGGGATTTATTTGCAATGAAAATGAAAACAAAAATAGTTGTTGCATTCCTTTACCTTAAGTCACCCCAATAGCCATTTGAAGTGCCCAAGTGGTAGCCTAGACAGAATAATTAAAGCAAGGCAGACTGCTCAGTTGAGTTTTCACCCCCGCACAGGTTCTGAAGATGTATAGTAAAAGGAGAAGTTGTCCATTTTATTCAAAACCCTATTCATCTTGGGAATACCAGGTACCTATGAAGAGCGGAAGATTTATTCTGGAGTATGTATATGTGTATATGGTATGTGGAGGGAATGGAGTACATGAGCAGTCTTTTATTCTTTAGAAAAGAAGGTTTGGAGAGTTAGAAAGAAGGGGGTCATGTAATGTGTCACTTTGTCTGAGAGGCTGTGATTTTTTAAATGTCTAGCTATTGATGACTTCTGGGATTCCTCCTCTAGTGGGTCATCGGGACCCCAAGGGGCCTCAAATAGTAGCCTACCATCAAAGAGGGGGAATGATGGAAACTTTTTACACTCTACAGGATGATCAATGTCACCCATGTCACTGGACAAACAGTTTATGTTATTAGACAGTGACAGTAACTGTGCATGCGAATATTGCGATAACACTGTTACACAGAATGGAATTTATCCTCTGTGGGACTAAAATAAATGTCCAAATAAATGTCCCAAAGTGTTAAGAATGAGATGAATCAAATTCTAGAAAGATCAAAAGAGAAGAAAGAACTATCTGCTGTCCCTTCCTCCCTGTTTGGCTGCTTCCAAATATTGTGTAGGTGGCAACACTGTGACACTTGCTGATTATAATGAGAAATCTGCAGGAAAGGGCCAAAGAAACGTTATGAATTCTGAAGTAATGAACAGCATACCATAGTAAAGGTCATGCTTTCATTCATAATTTTATATCTGCTCTGAGAATCTTTTCCTGCTATATTTGAATTGAGAAATGCTTCATGGCCTCTTTATGAAGTGTAGAAAATGGTACTTGGATTCCCCCCCCCCCCAGGATTGTCTAGAGAAAGTTGTTTAGCTACCTGCTAGAATGGTTTCTTCTTTGAAAAAATAAAATAACTAAAAGCAATTTTAAAGATAAGGTTGGGTGCCTCATTTCTGCATTATGTGGCATAGAAAATCCTCGTATAACTACCAGAAAAATTTAAACCAGCTCTAAATATTCTTATTCTTAATTTCTCAGTCTATGTTCCTGCAGATTAAAATCATTTGCTGCAAGGGAGATGCGAGAGAGAAATTAAACTATAAACTGGGAAGCTATTTTCTTTTCATTACTGTGGCTTATTCAGAATAACACAGTGCGGAAATTTATAGTGGTGTATATCCTTTCTGTGCATTTGTGCACTCTGTGTTTGTAAAGTGCAGTCCTTGTCCCTTCCCTGAAAGGGTTTGTCTTTGTACACTGCCCTTGGAGCTTGGAAGAGGCGATGTTTAAAGTAGCCAGTGGGAAATTGGCTGGAAGCAGGGCTGCAGCCTCATATATAGTTGCCTCCAGCCAAATGGCTATTATGGGGAAGCTATATATGGGGTTGTTGCTCTGCCTCTCTGGACTCTTTTCACAGATGCAGCACCCATCCTCCCTCTCAGCTTTGCAGAGTGGGCTTAATGGCACTTGCTGTTAAAGGCCATGTAAGAATGTTCATGTTTAGAAACTGGATTGGCTTTAATTCTCCCCCCCCCAACTCTGCTGGTCAGCGGAGGGTCTTATTAAGCCATGTCTTTGGTGGTAGGTAGAATTACTTGGTTACAGCTGTCAGTTGCTGTGCTAGAAAAGGTGTCAAGTTAAAGCACAAAGTTTGGTGACCACCTTAAGGCATTTGTATATGTATTTCTCAAGTGTGGCCCCATCTGTGGATATCTAAATCTTCAGATTAGGACTATACAGAAAGAAAACAGATACTTCTGCAAACTCAGGGGACCCCTCAGGTTTGTAGAAGAATCTGAAGCTGAAAAATAAATTGAATAGGGGGGTTAATTCCCCCTCAAACAAAATCACCTGAGCAAGTGCAGACAATGCTCTTACCTCCTCTTTTGTTGGTGGGCTGGGGGGGGAGTTTAGGAATGATTGAGTGGAAGCCTCAGTGGGGCCATCTGGTGACCAGGTCAGGGACAGAGAGTGATGGGATGGGGGCAGAAAGAGTGATAGGTTGGAGAAGCAGAAAGAAATAGTGATGGGGGGGCAGAAAGAGAGTACTGGGTGGGGTGGCAGAGTGAGAGTGACAGGCATGGTGGAGAGAGTAAGAGAAGGGGTGGCAGGAGGGGCAAAGGGAGTGGCAGAGAAGTAGGTGAAGAAACGAAGGTGGGGGGAAGTTTCTTGTGAGTCCCTATTGGGTTTTTTTTAAAGGTGAAGGGGATGATGGCCTTAGACCAGGATCTTGGGGGCTAATGCGGTTTCAGAGACTGGGACGGGAATACCCCATGACCCAAAGACCTCATAGCTTGGGAGACAGCATCTGGCACATTTCCCTCAAATATCAAGTAATATATGGCCAGGATGAGTCTGAACATTACATACGACTGTTCTGAGGCTCAGAGCCGGATTGGAGATAGCCAGATTTTAGAGGTGCCTATGTTGGGGAGATCTGACTCACCTGCATTGCATTGTTATAGTTCACATTGTATTAGACTTGCTGATATTCTAATAGCTCCATGAGCAAGCTGAAACAGGAGTTATTAATTAGCTATTACAAATTGTTTTCATCTGAAAGTAGCATTAGAGCTGAGTTAAATTCTTGTAAAATTTTGTGTTGATTTGAATATTTTTCCCAAGAGAGAAAATATTCAAGTTATATGAACATCGAACCATTTTTGCTAAGTCCACCAATAGCACTAATAAATAAAGTAAGCTTGTTAAATGCCTTTGGAACTTACTTCTGGGTCAGGCCGACCTGACTAGGCTCTAAGAGTGAGCTCTGAAGGCCTATAAAAGCCACTCTGGGAGCTTAGTTGGGCTGGCCCGACCTGGAGGAGCTCACTTGGGTGGCCGCAGGTCAGTGGTGGACTCTGATGGCATTTAAATGCCTTCAGGGCTCACTTCCAGGTGGGGCCGTTCTACCACCTTCTGAACTCCCAAACTGAACGAACCATGAACTGGTTTGGGAAACAGAAAAGTTCATGTAAGTTTGATTAAACAAACCACGAACTCCATCGAACCACTGTTTTCCCAGTTCATGCCCATTCCTACCTGAAATTAAATGTTTTGAGAATTTCTGCTTGTATGTTTAAAATAAGTCTTTACCTTTTAACTGCTGGGCCTTGATGAAATCTTAAAAGCTGAGTTGACTGTAAGATGGGTTGGCAGTATTTCTAGTGGGAAAGGGCTGGAATTGTAATAGCTTGCATGACAGTTTGCTTCTTTTGTTGGCTAATATGTTTATGCAAAAACAGCCAATACAAATTTATTTTCTCCATTTGCTTTTGTTGACACAGACCTAGAATTTCCATAACAGCACAGAACATTAGAAATTGAATCTCACAATTCTCTCTGCTTTGATAAACTGCTGGGGAAAGGTGAGGAAAAAATAAATGAGAGTAAGGAAATTATATGAATGAACATCTGCAGCACTGCAGTTAACCTCAGGCCTAGCCTCCGCTCTTGTATCTCCTTAATTTTTGTCCTTCATGGGAATAGATGGTTGCATAGCAAACAAATGATGTGTATGGCAGTAATAGGAGCTTTTAGTTATTGGCACAGTCCAAACAGGAAACATTCCTGAAACCAGTGCTGTGGAGATTGTGAATGCAGTAGAGTTTTGTTTTTCCTATTTGGTAATAACTTTAAATTGAACTTTAAGTTTCTAAACATAGATATAAGGGAAATTGGTATTTTTGCCACTGCCCCACTCACCCTGCATTCAGAAAATTCTGTACAATTTTTCCTTTGAATTAAAACTTGTTTCCTATATTTTATTCTGACATTGTGGCAGGTTCCCTTATACAAAATTAAAGTAGCTACTGCATGCCTCATTGAAACCTGCATTCTAAGTCAAGGGATATAGTCACAATGGCCCTCTGTCTAAAAGGCTGCAAAATTGCAGGTTGTATTTATTGCCTAGAGTTGCTAAGTGGTAAGAGTGATGGGGAATGTTAATAGCATGGTGGTGGTGGAAAGTACTGTCAAGTTGCAACCGATGTATGGTGACCCCATAGGGTTTTCAGAGCAAGAAACGTTCAGAGGTGGTTTGTCATTCCCTTCCTCACCATAGCAATCCTGGAGTTCCTTGGTGGTCTCCCATCCACATACTAACCAGGGTTGACCCTGCTTACCTTCCAAGATCTGGAAAGATCAGGCTAGACTGGGCCATCCAAGTCAGGGTGTTAATAGCATATGATTCTTAAATATGAAGAATAGGGTTCTAAAGAGATTTGGAGTTTGTAGACCCTTAACAGCATGTAATTTAATGCTGGATTATATGTTTTTTACACCTTATTGTTCCATCCTGTGCCAAGACCACCCTTTGGCAACCACTGGTAAAAGGTTTTCATCCTCTAAATTAGGGATTGCAGTCTTCAGTTGTAACAATAACTTGTATTAGCCACTAAAATCAGCTGCAGGTTCTTTTTCAATAATTACAAAACACATTTTAAGCATGTCCACATCTGTTTGTTCAACAGTGCAACAAACCTGGCAAAATCATTCATGTACACAAGGGCTTGGAGAACTTCCACAGCAACTAGGATATAAGGTTTAAAAATTGTATCTCATAATTAAAGTGTACTCACCAGTCAGTGTTATTCACTGAAGACCTAAAATTTGTGAGAACCTCTGTTTAAATGGGAAATAGTGATCCAGCTGGGTAGAATATCAAAACAGAATCTAGGAAACCCAGGTTCAAATCCTTACTTTCCCATAGAAACTTCCTGGGTGATATTGGGCCAGTCACTCTCTCTTAGCCTTGCAAGGTTGTTGTAAGGATAAAATAGAGGAGGGGAGAATTTTGTAAGTCTCTTTGGGTCCCCATTGGGGGATAAATGATGTGGGTGGCAGTTCATGAGCACTAGTACAATACTGTTTTTCAGCATGCCTTTTGTTTGGGGGGAGCTTCATGCGCCATGTGTGACAACTTATGGAGGGGTGTTGTTGATATGTAACATCACATACGGTTATTTTTAAACATCGTACTTTGCCCTGCTGTCCAGTGAAACCATGCATTGTGTAGTTTGGAGCTTCAGTGGCACGTGCCACTGAAATTACAGATGAACCAAAGGTTCCCGCACATGAGTTAAAGACCTATGTGAAAGTATACATTTGACATATCTTCATTGTACATGGAACTATTTCAGTCTTAAGTTTGTGCTACTTCATAATCTAGTCAATGCATAAACAATTAATTACGTCTGGTGTTTTCTTCTCTACGAAGAGGACCAGCATTGCTAGTAACATATAATACTGAGACCTGTATTGGCTTGGTATTCCCTGCTCCCAAAGCACTACCCATACTGAGGGTAAGAAACAGACAAAGGCCACAGTGAACATGAGTCTCAGGTAAACTTTGAACTGTGCTCAGTTTAGAGTTCATCTGCCAGGGGTGCAGGGGAGGGAAAAGTGTAGGAGAGGAGATAAAGACTAATTTGTCCTGCCATGATATGTACTGCAGATCCTGACGAGGCTATCACAGAGATGCGTCTCTCTTTCTCTGGCTGAGTAGGGTAGGCTGGCACAGAAGGATCAGGATTTGGGAGAGCGCCATAAAACATGTGGGTACTCAATTCTGATGAATACCATCACAAAACCCTGTAACCCTAAGTCGAGTTGCACCCTTCTAAGCTTATTTTGAGGTGTCACTCTGCTTATGACTGCACTGTAAGGTAAACTAGATTTGATGAAGGAAAAAACTGCATATATTTCGAATCAGTCCGTCCCCCCCCCGCTTCAGAATTTTCAGAAAATTTTCACTCTTCAGCAGATTAGCTGGGCCTCTACTGCTATGAGACCCCAAGAGTGCTGTTCTCATCACAATTGGTTGAGTCTGACTCTTTGTGACCCCATGGACCACATCACTCCAGGCCCTCCTGTCTTCTGCCATCCTCTGGAGTTTGCTGAATTTCATGTTCATTGCATCGATAACACTGTCTAACCATCTTATCCTTTGCTGTCCCCTTCTTCTTTTACCTTCAGTCTTTCCCAGCATCAGGGTCTTCTCCAGTGAGCGCTCCCTTCTCATCTGTTGGCCAAAGAATTTGAGCTTCAGTATCTGGCCTTCCAGGGAGCAGTTAGGGTTGATTTCCTTTGATCTCCTTGCAGTCCAAGGGACTCTCAAGAGTCTTCTCCAGCACCATAATTTGAAAGCATCTATTCTTCAGCACTTGGCCTTCCTTATGGTCCAACTTTTGCAGCCATACATTACTACTGGGAATACCATCACTTTGACGATACCGACTTTTGTTGGCAGGGTGATGTCTCTACTTTTTATTATGCTGTCTAGGTTTGCCATAGCTTTCCTCCCAAGGAGCAGGCATCTTTTAATTTCATGGCTGTAGTTACAGTCTCCAGTGATCTTGGATCCCAGGAATGTGAATTGGTTAGGGTGGTCTTAGTCTATATCTGGGTTTCTTGGTAGTGGACATGCTTCTTTGGAGTGGGCTCACTTGAGAAGGGTGGAAAATATTATTTTTGGGAAGATTTAGATGCAAGGCTGAATCATTTAAAAGGATTTTTAGGTAATGAAGTAATTGAATCCAACATCATTGGAATTTTTAAATGAAATATTAATAGTCTGACATAAAACCTGAAGACAGTTATTTTTAATGATCAGACATTCAGATAAATAGATGAACTCTCCACACAAAGCCTCATGGGAAACTTACTGTGACTCAAAAATTTGTAACTTCTGTATGAGGCTAATGAGGGGGATCTGCATTTGCTAGCTTTTAATTATACCATGTGGACCAAACTGAAACTACCAAACTTTCAAGTCTGTCCCCACCCCCAGCCATGCCACTGGCCAAAAGGGAAGGGCCAGGGCTCAAAAAAACCCTATGAGTTTCCTGGCTCTAGTCAATGCTGGGCACAATTGCCCAGGGTGCTTCTATTTCCACCCCATCTTCTACCCACTGGCACAAATAGCTGCTTCAGGTAATGGCTGAGAGCTAAACTTCTAGTGCAAAGTATGCATAAGGCTATGTTTAAGCACTGAAAATTATGTTCAGTCTTTAATTTGAAAATTGGTACCACTGACTGCTTCATAATAAATGGGTATGTCATGCATTTGCATGCTATTTGAATTATTGATACTAAAAGAAGGGGAGATTTTTAGTTACCTCTAAATGAATGACAGATACCTTGTAAACTAGTGGTTCTCAGCCTTTCATGTCTTACATCCTGATCCTAGCAATCACTCTGTCAAGGAACCTGCCATGACAGGGGGAAAGCCCCCACTTTTCCAGAGAAAGACATTTATATGTTTACAGGCATTCTGTTATTATATTTATCACGCTAACTGTTAAGGGCATAAAAATGGCAGTAGTATTGTTGGCAGTAAATTTTATTGCTTTGGTTTACAAACGCCCAAAAATAATTCCATTAGTAATTGAAAATTGTAACAATATTGTAGGGTATAAATTTTACTGTTACAGTAACTATAAAACAAAAAGGTGATAAATTGTAGTAGCATTACTGCAGGGGACTGGGTTTGTAACCTGTGGCTGCCACAGATGTCATATATAACACAAACTTTAAAATGTAGCTACTTTGTCCTTATCTGGATGGACCAGGCTAGCTTGATGCTGTCAGATCTGAGAAGCTGTGCAGAGTTGGCCCTGGTTAGTACTTGGAAAGGAGACCACCAAGGGAAGTCCAGGGTTGCTTGCTATACAAAGGCAGGGAATGGCAAACCACCTCTGTTCATCTCTTGCCTTGAAAACCTACAGGATTACTATAGGTGGGCTCTGACTTGACAATACTTTCCACCACCTATATTTATCACCTGAAAACAAACACAGTATTTTTCCTCGTGTAACATTGGTGTACCCTGTACCATATTTTACTGTGAATACTTGTAGAGGAATGTAACTATTCTCAGCTGCTTGCCATGTATAAGAGAAATAAGTATATTTATTCAGCTCTGGTTTCAGGCTACGGTGCAGATATTTGCAGCATACCTGACAAATCTGTAACATGGGAATGTTCCTTGAGTCAATGGCTGCTTCTGCTTCTAATGGCTATTGGAACACAAGTTCAAACAGTTTCCACAGGATACAGCATAGAATAAGTGTCGTCCCCCCCCCCTTTTTTTTGACTTGTAGAGGCCTTAATAGACTTTATGCATTGGTGAATAAACACTTGGCAGTATTTGCCTCTTTTGTGGAAAAGGAATTTGTTCTAATGGGCAACAATTCACATGATGCCAAGCCATGTAAATGCCAAGACTTTTTGGCACCGTAACTTGCCGGGCAGAGAACACTTTGTGAATACTGAATTAAAAATGCTTTCCCCTCCCATAGCATCATCTTGTATTAGGAATAATACTTCTGGCCAGTCTGTACATGTTTTTGCATTTGCCCTGAAGTCTTCAGAACACTGTAATCTTGGGCAAGTATGGGACAAACATACAGGGCAGAGAGGCTAAAGTTTTGTCCTGAGATAGTCTTACTGTGTTGTAGGAACTTTTTAACTCTAATGTCCATTGTGCATAATGAGAACATGCTTGTGTGTAGATCTCAAGGCTAAGTGTTGTCTCCTGGAAGCATGGTTTGTATTTTGCAGATTAATCCCCGTTTATAACATTGTTAGTACTTGGTTTCAATGACAGTCACCTGTTGTTGGCTTGAGTGTGATTGAGTGATAGCGAATACTTACCAGGCACAGTGACTTTTTCATATCTATGATTAAAACTGTGTTCTGTAGATCAAGATAGGTAGCCATAGAAAAGAGCAAGAGTCCAGTAGCTCCTTAAAGACTAACAAAATCTGTGGCAGGGTATGAGCTTTCGTGAGTCACTGCTCACTTCTTAAGAAAAGAGTAAGAGTCTAGTAGGGTATAAGCTTTCGTGTGTTCTGTAGTCTGCACTTTCTAATGCTGCACTTATGGGAATGTGGGATTGGTAACCGTTCAATCGTATCAATCCCTGATAAATAAATCCATATAATTTTCTGATGAATGAATCCAACTGTTGTGTGTCCAGAGTTGTCTTTGGAGGAGGAGGAGATTGGATTTATACCCCGCCCTTCACTACCCAAAGGTGTCTCAGAGCGACTTACAAACTCCTTTCCCTTCCCCTCCCCACAACAGACACCTTGTGAGGTAGGTGGGGCTGAGAGAGCTCTGACAGAAATTGCTCTTTTTTCAAGAACAGCCCTTATCAGGACTATGGCTTGCCCAAGGTCATCCAGCCAGGTGCAAGTGGAGGAGTGGGGACTTACAAACTCCTTTCCCTTCCCCTCCCCACAACAGACACCTTGTGAGGTAGGTGGGGCTGAGAGAGCTCTGACAGAAATTGCTCTTTTTTCAAGAACAGCCCTTATCAGGACTATGGCTTGCCCAAGGTCATCCAGCCAGGTGCAAGTGGAGGAGTGGGGAATCAAACCCGGTTCTCCCAGATTAGAGTCTGCGCACTTAACTGATGTAATACAGTCTGCTAAAACAAGACTGCAATATTGGCCAAAAAAAGCCCTTCCCATTTCATGCGAATGTCTAACATGAGTCTCTGGTCAAGTGCCTTTCCAACTTAACATTTTTCTCTTCTTTGTATTTAATTACAAATAATGAGTTTCAAGCCAGTAAGTTTAAAACTTCTGGATGGCAAAGCCTAGAGACAGATGTGGAATTTTTCAAATAAAAGTAAGCTTTGGCTCCGGTCACACAGGCAGGAAACTGCGTGGGGGGGGGCTGTTTGCCCCGGGGAAAACTAATGCGCGGTTAAGCGATCAGACCTCCTGTGGAGGTCCTGTGGAGGTACCGGGGAGGTTCCATGGGTAGGGAGAGGTGCCAATCACAGGACACGCCTACGCGCAACGAAGAAGCGCGCAGTGCGGCAAACTGGGGTTTTTTGGTGTGCACGACAAATGCGCATGCTCCGTTGGGTGCGTGTGCGCATCCACGGAGACTTGGGGGAAAAACACCTTTTTCGCAAGGGGACATGGGCGGGCGCCGGATGCCACCGGAAATGCGATCAGACGCCTGCCCTTGCCCCACGGTTTCCAGAAACTAGTACCTCCGAGGTACTAGTTTTTTGCTGCACGTTTTCGGCGGGAAGCCTCAGTTGTGCCACGGAAGCGCTACGATTCCCAGATGTGCCGGTGAGATCGCACCCGGAAAATACGCCTGTCTTCTGTCTCTCTTGCGTGGCTAATGTTCCGTGTGACCGCAGCCTTTGTTTGGTAATGGAAAGTGCCATCAACTCACAGCTGACCTATGGTGACCCCGTGGGGTTTTCAAGGCAAGAGACATTCAGAGGTGGTCTGCTATTGCCTGTCACCACGTCACAACCCTGGTTATGCTTGGAGGTCTCCCATCCAAATAGTAGCCAGGGCTGACCCCGCTTACCTTTTGAAATCTGAAGAGATTGGGCTAGCCTGGCCTGTCCAGGTCAGGACCAAAAAGAGCTTTGTAGGACTATAGCATATTAATCAAAGTGAAATAACAAATGTGAAGTAAATGTTTCATGAAGCCTACTCTGTGTCTTTGAGTTTGTCTAGTATTCAGTGCTTTGTTGGTTATCCTTTTTTTTTTTAACTCAAAGCCATGCTAGTTCTTGTTCTGTTAGTGCTCCATTAGTATTTGCAAAGCAGGGTTTGCTGAGTGTGAGTGGACTTAATTACCATCTGTGTCCAGTTTACACAGATATTCTTATCGTGTTCTGGTAAAACAGCTCCCAATTACTTTGAAGAATCATACCCAACCATCAGGGTTGACAAGAGGTTAAACATTCTAAATTGGTAGTTACTGCTTTTAAATCCCTTGGCTCTCTAAATCCCATTCAGTTCTTAAATAGGAATCGGAAGCCTTTAACGCTTGAGTTTTAGGACATTGGTCTGTATTTGAAATGTTTTAAAGGAAAGTGGTTTTTGAGATGCAGTACTTTGATCTCTCTCTTTTTTCTGTTTCAGGTCGCATGCCTGGTTGGATTTGATGCATGAAATTTGCATGACTCCTAACGTTCAGTTTCTGGATTTGACAGTGAACAAGCATGGCTCATCCAGTGAATGCTAATGGTGGTTTTACAGGTAACTATTTCTCTCTTGAATAATTTCTATTTTTTTGGTTCAGAATATATTCTTAATGCTGATGTCCTTGCAGTGTTCCTACTTGTTTACTCTCTCCTGATAAGTAATACTAACATAGAATTTGTGTCTGCCATGTTGTGATTTCCATGCTAATTATCTGTCATATGTAAGAACATAAGAACATAAGAGACGCCAATGTTGGATCAGGCCAAAGGCCCATCCAGTCCAACACTCTGTGTCACACAGTGGCCAGAAATACCAGTGCCACCAGGAGGTCCAGCAGTGGGGCCATGACATTAGAAGCCCTCCCACTGTTGACCCCCCCCCCAAGCACCAAGAAGACAGAGCATCACTTGCCCCAGAGCCCCTAGCTATACCTTGTGGCTAATAGCCACTGATGGACCTCTGCTCCATATGCTTATCTAATTCCCTTTTGAAGCCGTCCATGCTTGTAGCACCCACCACTTCCTGTGGCAGTGAATTCCATGTGTTAATCACTCTTTGGGTGAAGAAGTACTTCCTTTTATCCGTTCTAACCCGACCGCTCTGCAGTTTCATGGAGGGCCCACGAGTTCTTGTATTGTGAGAAAGGGAGAAAAGTACCTCTTTCTTTACCTGCTCTTTCCCATGCATAATCTTATAAACCTCGATCATGTCACCCCTCAGTCGTCTTTTCTCCAAGCTAGAGAGCCCTAAGCGCTTTAACCTTTCCTCATAGGGAAAGTGTTCCAACCCTTTTATCATTCGAGTTGCCCTTTTCTGCACTTTTTCCAAAGCTATAATATCCTTTTTAAGGTGTGGTGCCCAGAACTGCACACAGTATTCCAAATGAGGTCTCACCATTGATTTATATAGGGGCATTATTATATTGGCTGATCTGTTTTCCTTCCTAATAATCCCCAGCATAGCATTG